>NW_021703785.1:47386965-47485636 GCF_005190385.1 Monodon monoceros | reverse complement strand
TGTTCTAGTTGCTGTTTTGTACTTGCTTTGTGGAACTCAGCACTGCTTATTGACATACTTTCCTTGGGTAAATTCTACACTTCAAGCAGATCTCTTGTCCCTGACTAGGTTCATGATTTAGCCTCAATGCACTTTTTTTTAAGTATATGAAGCATTTTAAAAGTATTAATGTTCAAGTTTAATACAAATGTTTAGGTCATTTAAGATATAAAGCTGAGAATGATGCCAACATAAAGATTTCAGAAAAAAATATATCTGGTATTTAAACTTCATGCAGTACTGTATTTCATAGTGAAGTTAATTTTAGCAACATTTTACCCAAAATAATAAGCAAAGGTAAATCTCAGCCTGAATAATTAAATGAAATATCAGACTATATTTATGCATGAATGTATAATCAAGCGATCTTAAAAGGATATAGAGGTGAATAGCCCATTGTATAGATGTTATAGGTTCCTTTTTTGTTAATTTCTATATAGTTCACTTAGAAGTGAAAATGGGCCAGGGTCAGTAAGATGCAGATTTATAATAGTCACATATCTTAAGTGTGGCATCTGAACTTATTTTGTGTGCGTGTGTGAGCTTGAAGCAATTACAATAAATATCAAAGAAACTTAGATACAATTTGTAATATCTTGCCCCAAAGTTTGTACTAAACAGCAGTTTTTGATGTTACTGTGTTACATTCATTTGCATAAATATTATTTTGCTAGACAAGAGGAAAAAGTTTCAAAAAAGATTGCAGAAGAATATGCTCACCCCCATATGGTTTGAGTATGAAAGAAAAACTAACAAACCTCATCATCTCCGTATTCATTATGATACTAAGCTGGATTTTCATATCAATAATTAATAAAATATTGTGTCTGGGAGTATAAGATTAGGGATTGGGTAACAGTGGGAAAAAACTATTTAATGAGAAGAAAAGTTCTGTCTTATGAGAAATGGAAAGCTATACATGACTTTTATTTATTAAAGGTATATAATAAAATTTTTGGTTTATTAACATTTCACTGAAAAAAACTGAACAAATGAATTAAAGTAAAATATATATACAATTACACCATAGTGACTAGAATTTCTAATATAGTAAAGTGACTTTTTTTTTTTTTAAGTTTCTGTAATATAAATATTGCCCTTCCTCTCTGGGAAGGAAATCTCATGCTGCATTAATACATTCTTGGAGAACAAGGTTTTAGTATTAGCAATATGCCATTCTAGCATTTTTTAAAGATTAATAGAAAGATTTGGAAAAAGGGTTATGCACCAACTCCAAAATTGCTATTATGAAGAAGAAACCTTTAATACAATTCTTTGGTGTGTATGCCACTAGAAAAAACAAAGTTTATATAACCATGCTTTTATTTCTTAATTTGAATTTGTAAGCTAGTTTTTCAGGTCCTCAGATTTTGACATCTTGTACTTCATAATGATTCTAGTAAAGTTTGAAAAGATGTTATCTATATTTTCACCAAATATGTGATACTGTGATTCTTATTTTTTTATTTAATGTAGGAGAGATCTATGAGATTATATATAAATCATTTCAATTGCTTGAGAAATGAAAGTTTTAAAACTAAAATGTATCTTCACCCCTAGGATGTGAAGAGGTCATTTTAAGGTAGTTTTATGCCAAACAAATTGACTATATGAGGGTAATCAGGCCTATGGTTTTCATAATTAAAGGCAAGAATACCAGATACATCCTATTGATTATTTGAAAGGAAGATTTGAGTTTTAGCCATAAACATTTTTAAATTATGTGACAATATATAGCCTCTTAATTTTTCTTTGTGTACAATATACTTTTACATAATAACTAAATTGATTATTGAAGAAACAAAATCATTAAACATCAAATACATTTATAATTTCCTCATTTGTAAATATATTGTCATCAGTATCATAATCACCTTTACATCATCATCTTTTCTCAGAGATATTTCTTTCTGGTGTATGTGTGCATGTGTGTATATTGGGTGTCTGTGTGTTAAAACAGGAAAATACTAATTACATAGGTAAATAGGTATATAAATGTGCATATCATATAATGTGTGTATATATAGAATTGTACATTTATACACATCGATATGGTGTATATATGTGTGGGTAAATATGTATATGCATATATGTATTTTTATATGTATGTTTATTTATTTAATTAAGAATACAGCACACAGATTTGTCATGTTCCACAAATGATAGAGTTGTAGAAAATATGTGAAATACTGAAAACCTAAAAAAGTAATTACCTTTAGAATATAGAGTTCATATAAATCATTTAGAGGAAAACTTTATAAGTGTATGAAAAGATGTTCCAAATTGCTAATAATCAAACACATATTCAAATCTCAATTTAACAAAACTACTCATTACTTCCCAGATTTAAAAATGTGTCAAAAAAGAGTAAGAATTCATGAGTAGATAGAACAATTAAAACTTTTATACACTGCTGGTACATCAATTTCTATTTCCACTTTAAGACAAAGTTAGAAATACCCAGTAAAATGAAGAGGTTCACATCATTTAACACAGTAATTTGGTTCTTACTTATATACTTAAGAGGTACTTATATATATACACAAGCAACACATACAAAAATAATGTTTTGTACTTGCAAATGCTGAAAATAATCCCAATATTTACCACCTGGATAATGGATTTATAAATATCTATATATTTGAATAAAATAATGCTCTACAGAAGTGAAAATTAACAGAAGCTATATATACTTGGATAAATATTACAAAGATAATGATTATAAAATTATGTATTATAAAGGTGAGTTATACAATACCATAGAGATGACTTTTAAAACTTTTGAAATTAATAACTTTTCAATATAAACACACATAATAAAATGATAAACTATAGGTGTTATGAGATCTTATTTCAAAATGATGCTTTTTTCTGGGTGGGAGAGAAGGAGAGAATGTGATTATGGAATGATACACAAGAAAATAAAACTTGTGTATCCACTCACCCTAGTGAGTTTTGGTTATGGAAACACTCATATTATTTCCTTTTTACTTTGGTATATCAAAAATATGTATTTTAATAAAAAAGGAGAAAGTGGGAGAAACTTCCACATTAAAGGTACAAAGCAGCAACCTTATGATGAATAAAATATAAAAAAAGTTGTGGAGAACAAATTTGACAGTTTTCACAATACACTTGTTACAGGAAAAAAAAATGATGAAGAAAATAGCAAAATAAAATGTGAAAGAAATAAAAAAGCAAAAATGAGAATACAAATAAAGAGTATGTATAGATAAATATATATTTATATACAATATATAATAAATACTATTGTTTTGAATGAAATTAAACAGAAAAAATTGTCTTTAAAAACAATACCAGGAGTATAGAAACTAAAATGTATATAGTGGTATCATTGGTATCAATAGATTTTTTAGGAGTGTGGTTTTAGGCCCCAAATTTGCAATTCCACATTACAGCTCATCTAATACAAGCAACACAAAGTCATTTTGAGATTCCAGAATTTAATAAGTATGTTGAATGATACCCTTTCTTGGATGACTATAAGAAAAAAGATTAAATGAGTAAACACGCACACATACAGGTGTACACTCGATAATCAGAAATTTATTGTATAACCCTTTTTAGACATTTAAGTATCTTACTTGGCTTGACTGGTAAGTAATTTTTTAAGAGTTTTGTGAATTATATACATAATTGGAAAGTGGATTAGAGCTAGAACTTTCAGACATGGGCAGATAGACTGAAGGGGACTTGGTGAAATGAAAAGCACTAGTATTTACAGAAAAGATGGGGAAGGTAGCTTGAAAGGATATCATGAGGGATCCTGTGATCTAGGCTAAGAGGCTTGGACTGTATGCCATGAGGAACTAAAAGCTGTCCATCAGTGGTTCTGGAAGAGAAACATACACACCGGGGAAAATCATATTTTCAAGAAATTACCTAATCCTAGTATTTATCCTCAATGTGTAAGTTAGATATATGTGTAAATATTATTTTATTCCACCAAATGTTTTGAGGTTGTGAAAAAAACTGTGAGAAAATATGACAGAAATTTGTTTAAAAATAATAGTCATCACTGAGGAAACATCTAAGAGAGAGAAAACATCACAGGGATAAAAGGGCACGAAGCTACTCTGGGATCTAGGTTAAGGGAGAGATTCCAGAGGAATCTCTGGAATGTCAAAGTGACTTCTGGGTATGATTACATAGGATATTTAATATCTTTATACTTAAGGTAGAAGTAAAAATTTTATTTAATATAACTATTGATTGAATGAGATCTGGGTTGAAATTACAAGGAAAGTTTGGGGCTCCTAGTAGAACTTTGTTTCATTTGCTTACAAATCATGATTCCTGCAAAAGAACCACTTAAAATGAGCAAGGAAACTCACAGTAAAGGAAAATGGTAAATGAAGTCACAATATTTGAAATATGGGCATGTGGCTAATTCTCAAATTAAATGATTATAAGGAGGCCGCATTTCTAAGATTCTAGAAAAAAAATATTATTCAAGAAAGCCGTACATTTCTGTAATGACTTCTACTATATCTCAATAAGAGACCACAATAGTACTTTCTATTTCTGGCATCAAATTAAGTGAATACTTATTTCACTTAATCAAAATTTTCATCCACAAACATGATTTTATGCTATGGAATATGGGTTCTTAAAGATCCTTATAATATTTCATTGAGCATTCCTATTTAATACAAATATCTGTAAAGGAAGTATGTTAATGAGTTTCCTTAAGTTGCTATAAATAGGTGAATCAAAGAGGTTTATTCATCTGTTGTACTTACTTTATGAAGAAATATTTTAGAGCTAAAACCAATTAAATTTTCAGTAGCTTATCACAGAAATTATATGGAGCATCAGACCAGTCTGTAATGACTTTGCTAAGGGAGTACTTAGAATATTTCCAACAGAGTTCTATTACCTGGATTATACTATCACTGTGTTAAACCGTGGATCAAGGCAATGCATTTTTTTTTTTAATTTGGGTACTTAATTGTTCGTTAATTTAATTATATTAATATTTTAATTTTCATTCTATTCATTTATGACATACTAATTTCAATAATGTATTTTGTTCAGAAAATGCTCAGTGATACAGCAGGGATACTTAATAATTTATCCTTAGAAAAGCAAAAAGAGATTAACGATCAGCCTTTTCTAAATAGATGTTGCTTGCTCGAATATATTTCTCAACCACAATCATGTTTATTGTTAACAATCAAGTTATTGCTTTTATTTATTTATAGCTATAGTTAGCATAAGATAAAACACTATATGTAATTTTTTCATAAATCAAACTGTCAGAAAACAAATGTGCCCCCTGTAAACATTTGCTAAGCTTATGAAGAGCATCGTCTATTGGTTACGCTGGGATGTGGTGTAGTTTGGGGGATAGCTATTTCTTCATAGGCTTTGCTGTGAGTGCTGAGGAAAAATGGAACCATTCTAAGAAAGTGTGACATCCATATATCTAGACCATTGTTTCTTAAAGTGAAGAAATAGAGGACAAGTGAAAATCCCTGGCTAGTGTGACACATATTCCCACATAATAGTGCATAGACATGATTTGAGTTACCTCTATTTTTTTTCCTGGCACTGTTATTGAATTTCTCATAGGCCTATCATTATGTACACATTGCTAGGAAAAAAATCTATTAATCCAGTGCATCAATACAAGAAAACAAATAAGTTACTGTCACTTTTCCCTTTATAATGTCACATAAGCCTGTCTTGTAATGGGTAATAATTTACAGAAAAAGAGTTTCAGTAGAAATGATCTGTGGTGCTATGGATACACTTATCTATGTTCATGTGTTAAAGCAAAACACATTAATATGTGTCTTATTTCAAATTTATAAAACAAGGGAGGCTAACTCTGCTATCAAACCCAATAACTTCTTGTACTTCACCCTTTCTTTTATTTTTTTTTTACTGTGGTAAAAACACTAAAAATAATATCTACCCTCTTAAATTTTTAAGTGTACAATAGAGTATAGTCAACTCTAGGCACTATATTTATTGTACAGCAGTTCTCTAGGATGTATATCTCTTACATAACGGAAACTTTAAAACATACCTGTACAAAAACTCCCCTCCCCACCCCACCCCCACTCCTGGAAACCACCATTCTACTCTGCTTCTATGAGTTTGACTATTTTAGATATCTCATATAAGTGGAATAACACAGTATTTGTTCTTCTGTGACTTACTTCACTTAATATATGTTCTCCAGGTTCATTCATTTTATTTCATTTGGCAGGATTTTCTTCTTTCTTAAGGCTGAATAATATTCCATTGTAGGTATATACTACATTTTCTTTATCCATTTATCTGTCAGTAGACATTTAGGTTGTTTCCATTATTTTTGACTCTGCCAACAGGTATATGAAAAAGTGCTCAACATCGGTAATCATCAGAGAAATGCAAATCAAAATCACAGTGAGAGATCACCTCACACTTGCTAGTGTGGCTATCATGAAAAAACAAAAGGTAAATGTTGACAAGGATGTGGAGAAATTGGAAGACTTGTACACTGTTGATGGTGCCAACTAAAAATTGGCACTTGCCAGCTGCCTTTACAAGGATTAAATCACATGCTGCTGCAGCCGCTGACCTTCAACAACCCTTGAAAGGAGTTCAGGGTGGAGATCAGGAATGAGGCACTCTGTACTCTAGAAGTGTCCATGCAATCCCTGGTCCATATTGATTTTAAGAGACTGTGACAGTATCAAGATTTTATTTCTCCTAGAAGTATAAAAAAAAAAAAAAGAAGAAGAAGAAGAAGCAGCTAGCATCATCTGTTGAAAGAGAGTCAGCATCAGAGATGGGAGACAAAACCTGCTATGAATTTACTCCAGAAGTCAAAGTTCTATTGAATCCCTATGACTCACAGCATATGTCCAAAATAAGTGGCAGACACAGATGTTCACCACTCCTCCTAAACTTTAAAGCCCATATCATTTTTTTTGAGGGAAAGACAACCCAATATCTTTCAATCTCATGCCCAAAGTGAGGTGAATCCACAAAATATTTAGCACCTCTGATTTTGCTACAGTCATTAATTTGTCACATAGTTTCATTTATAAGAGGAACTAAGAATTGACTTTTGTCTGCTTCCTCAGTACTTTTTAGCTAATTGTGATGATAAACATGTCATTATCAGTAGTATTTATGAAGTGCTCTGTTATACAATCATAAGGTTACATATACCACATGTCTGAATGTTGAAACACAGTAACTCATCAATGTACATTGATTGTGACAATGTTAAGCTACCTGAAGTCTGTGCCCTTGAAAGAGAGCAAAGGTTCAGGAATCCCTCTCCCACCCTTTTTTAAAAATTTTTCTCTCTGAGAAAAGGTTTAATTCAAAGAATCACCTTCCCATAGGACTAGATAAATTCAGTTTATGTATGACAAGACAAGACACAGACCACCCAAATTCTTTGCCTTCTAGGTTATTAGTTGAACTGTTGATACTCAGTGACCAACCTCCACAAAATAGCTGCAAATTTGACTTGATCAAAGTTTAATTAAGTTTTTTTCCTTCCCCTCAGTCTCCTCAACATCAACCAACCCTCAATCTGGTCAACAGTGGAATATGGAGCAACCCCTCCTCAAGGGCACTCTTGAAAATAGGCTGACCTCAGGGAAAGAACTCCCCTACTCAACTGTCAGACCATGTCCCTGGCCCTTCCCACTCCATAATGCCTGGTTCTCATTTATACCTCCCTAGAAAAGAAAATTCCTTTCTGCCTTACTCTTGAAACTTGTAGATCTTATGGTCAGAGCACTCTCCCTATTGCAAGCCACCCTCCCTTACTGTGATAATATTTTAAATAAAGTCTCACCTTACCTAAGTTCAGATTTGGGATTTTTGGCAATCTCTTTCTCTCAGAATATCTTTATTGTAATTATTTCAATAAATAATTACAGACCTGCACATTTTTTCAAGGTAAAACTTAGAGAATCACATCAAGGCTGTCAATCTAGTTTCATACCATTTAACAACATTTTTTTTGCTATCTTTATTCAAAAATATCAATTTACTTAGATATTGGTAGTTATGGATATAAATTTGACATTTTTGAGACATAAGAAAGGAAATTTTTTGATCTGATAAATCTGTAAGCACTCTTGAGGCTATCTAGTCAGAACAGCTATTATATAATTCTATATAAGTAGAACATCTCCTACTTAAAAGCAAGGATCAAATAAAAGCAAAATAATGAATATGTATATATAATCTCCCTTGATATAGATGGATAAATAATACATATGTACACATAATATATACCATGCATGTACCTAATATATACATACATATTTGTAAGTATAATACTTATATACCATTCATATGTTGAAACCTTAAGCCCTAACATGACTTTATTTTGAGATAAGGACCTTAAAGAGGTAATTAAGGCTAACTGAGATCATATGAGTAGGCCCTAATCCAATATGATTAATGTCTTTATAAGAAGAGGAAGAGACACCAGGGATAGGTGTGCACAGAGAAAAGGCCACATGAGGACACGACGCGTTGAGAAGGCAGCCATATGCAAACGAAGGAGAGAGGCCTCAAGAGAAATCAAATCTTCCTTCACCTTGATCTTGGACTTCCAGTTTCCAGAACTGTAGAAAATAAATGTTTGTTGTTTAAGCCACTCACTGTGAAGTATTTTGTTATATAATGATATAGTACCTCTCTTGAATCTTAACTTGAGGTAAACTCTCCTTCGACATCATTCATTTGTGAAATAATTCATTTCTTTTTACAGGAAACTCTATCGAGTGTTGTATCAGAACTTTTGTTCTGATAGGAATGGGAGAAGCAGCATACTTTGATACCATTCTCCTACTCTGCAGCACATTGCCAACCTTCAAATACCAGTGTTATCATCATTTACTGGATGACCTTCAACAAGTCACTTAATCTCACTGTGCCTCCGTTCTACATATGTGAAATGGTGATAATAATAGTACCTAATGCATAAAGTTATTATAAACATTTATAAGATGATTCCCATAAAGAAATTAGAACACACTGTTCCTGGCACTTAAAATTTCCTCACTGAATCTTAACTCTCCCTTCCTTCTTCCACCTTCTCCCCTTCTTTTTGTTTTTGTTTCTGTTTCCCGCTCCCCTTCCAAGGATTTTTCATCATTAAATTCTCAGTTTAAGCAGATGGTCATTATGCTTTGAGAGGTAAAGTAAATGTTCTTTATTTTTATTTCCACACATTTCCAATAAGTTGTTTTCATAGAAATAAAAGCAGGTAAGAAATGTAGTAATAATGTTCTCCCTAACATTGTATACCTTAAACTTACAAAATGTTATATGTCAATGACATCTCAATAAATCTGGAAGAAAAAACTTAAAAAACGATTCCAGTCAACTATGAATCATAAAAAGCATATTGTTTTTGGTAAGGATTGAAAATATAATAATAATAATAATGTTCTCCCTAACCCATTTTTAACTGAGCCTGTGTTTTTTCTATGATATAAAACAAAAAATAAGCAAAGATTCAGTATTGGCATTTTATGAACTTTTTTATCTCCAGGAAATACTACCTCCTCAACAGCTTCAATGTATGATGTTAGAACAATCTTTTCCCCAAAATCACATCCAAGTAGGTACACCAATATTATGAGTCATTTTTTACAGTCAGCCCAGCCCTGTGGTTTAATAGACAGGCTAAAGAAGATAAAGGTCATGTACTAAATTGCATCAGATGAAAACTACATGCACTCAAAAATCTTTCTTGACAACACCTATCTGAAAGTTGTCACTGAATTTTGCTACTCAGCAGGATGCTGTCACAGAATTTATTAATAGACAAGAATCAGAGAAGGGGATCAAAAATCTCAGCATGTCCTTTGGAAGGCCAACATTCTGACATCCATGTTATATTAAACTCCAGACAAAGCTAAAGATTTACAGAAGGATGATGACACTCGCTCTTACATGCATGAAACTCAGATTCGTCATAGCAGCCTTATCCTCTAGGAATTTTCTCAGTATGCTATAGATAATCTTAAGTGGTAAGGAAGCATCAGCTGTAAAGACATCAGAAATTAGAGTTCAGCATTAGTGTTTCTAATTTTGCTGGGCTGAAAAATTTAAAAAGAAGGAAAGAAATTGGAAGAAAAAATACATGCTGTGGTAAACTCTGAAAAGCAAAACGGAAGGGGTGTGTGTACAGCAGACAACTGAAATGCCTTGGGAAGTAATACATGTTTGTTGTTGACTGAAAACTTGGACAGAAGCTGTTATTGTGGAGCGTGTGGAAATGGAGTGGTTCCCTTTTAGTAAAATATACAAAAAAAAAAGATAAACCGAAAGAAACCAACTAAACTAAATACGTTTATAAGCACAGCAACAAGCCAAAATGCAATCAATGAGTGATGTCTATTGTTAAACACATTATAGCTTTCAATCACATATAAGGTAGCTTCTGTTCAATTAAATTCAGAGAAAAATTACACGATAGAAATAGCAGTTTTCAATATTAATATAAAACTAGACAGAAATACATAAAAGCGTAATTAAATTATAAAGCTGATAAAAAAGGTCTAGTTTTATACAACTAAGAAAAGTGTTTTATTTAGATAAGCTTTTGCATTTTACTATTACCAAGTAGGTAGTATTGGTCAGTATATTTTTAATCATAAGTATGACAGCTAAAACTAATATCTGTCCTTATATTAAATATAATCACATTCAAGTATTATGAAGAAATTTGCAAGGTCCATTTTGTGAGTGATTTTTACTTAGCCAAAATTGAAAGTAGTATTCTGGGTTTTGTTTGTTTGTTTTTTGTTTTGATATTTGCAGTAATGTAAAGATTTTAAAGAAAACAAAATCTCAGCCAATTAAAACAAAACTCTACATGTTTATAAAATAATGCTAATGAAATAATACATAAAACTACAACATACTTAAATGATTTTTTTCTCTGTTCTCAATCAGAAATATAGTGAAGGTGTTGAGTCCTTCATCTATTTTTGTTCTTTATTAGCTTTTTCTCTAGGGGGGGAAAAATTACCTTCTCTGGGTTTCTGTACTTCTGAGTACAGTTCCTATACATCTAAGAAAGTATTGGGTTGGCCAAAAAGTTCCTTTGGGTTTTTCTGTAGCATCTTACTGAAGAACCTGAACGAACTTTTTGGCCAACCCAATACATAGCAGAAACTGATGGATGTGTTTGTTGTATAAAAAAAAAAAAGAAAAAAAAAGAAAAAGCCAACACAAAGTTGGTGTTCAGTAGATGTGAATTTCCTTCTTCTTGTTCTATTTCTTGATTTTTAAAAAAAAATGTTACTTTATGGCAAAGCAAAATTAAAATAACAACAGGAATGCAAAAACTAAAGATGTAAGTTTTCTACAATTCAATTTGATAATAAAATAAATGTTAACTTTTCACTTATATTTAGTTTTTATATAGTTGCAATGATACGGATAACTTTTTATATTTCATATCTTTACTTAGCATTATAGTGAGCATAATTCTTTATTTGGGGATAGTCCATTAGAAAAAAAAAATAAGTTTTGCTTCTTAAGAAGCTGGGTAAGTATAATATCAAACCTTACCCTATGTCCATGTACTAGGTTTGTTTTGTGGTTGTTGTTTGTTTTTGTATAGCTTTTTAAAAAAAATAAGTCTACTTTATACACCTTTCTATGTAATTAACATTATTGTTTGATTTAATCACTGGCCATGTATCACATCTATTCAGGTATATGTTATTTTCCCCAGATTTACTTCCATTATTAGTCATTCAGAAATAATAAGCCAAAACTCTTTTCCCAATTCTTTGTGGGAAAGAAATTGTGAATTTCCCAATTCTTTGACCATTGTCTGCCTGCCTTTTAGGATGCAGAAATTATGATCTATGAGTTGTGAATCTAAGACCTCAATTACCAGATTTATGATTATTTCTACATTGTAATTATGTTATAAACTGTTATTACTGCAACTTTAATGACGTGTCTTCACATTCATTTTTGCCTGCACAAACACATGTATGTCATTCCGATTCCTTGAGAAAAATATTTTAATACTGAAATTTAATATGAACTAAGACAAAATCTGCACTTTTAAAACACTAGTGCAGTGATTTATTAAAGGCTTCACCACTGTTATATGGATGGGTTTCCTTGGTGGTATATTTTATAACAAAAAGCTAATCAATGAATAATTAAAATACTATTTTAGATAGTCATCAGCTACATAACAAAGTAGATACACGGAAGTACAATTAGTATCCTCCAGAGTCTATTGTGCTTTATCAGGATTTCTTATTTGATATGGAAAAACTTAGAACTGCTTTGATTTCAAATAAAGAAAACCAACTTTAGCCAAAGGAGAAAGGGATGATGTATTATGAGAATATGGAGAAATCTCATAAAAAAGAGGGGAATGCAAATTGACCTCAGCAGGAACTAAAATAGAAAAAAAAAAAAAAAACAGATGCTTTTTCTCTCTTTCCTCTCCCTGTCTAGGCTCACCTTTTACATTATTCAGTTACTGTCTTTGTTTAGTGAATTCGTCTTTCTTTTCACAGGACTTGTGGGACTTGTGTCTTTTCCTGCCCTCAGACATTGGTGCTCCTGGGTCTCAGACCTTCGTGTTTGAACTAGGACCATGTCTGCCCTGTCCCGTTCTCAGACTTTCATAGTCCTAGTGGATTAAATCATTGGCTTTCCTAGTTCCGCAGCTTGTAGATGGCAGACTGTGGGATTTAACCTCTATAATTGCTTGAACTAATTCCTATAATAAATCTTTTTTTAAAGGCGATATATATATATATATCCAATTATTTATATTTTCCTGGAGAACTCTGACTAACATAAAGTTGTTCCATTCAACTACATCCTTATGGTTTTCTTCTTGCTGGCTCAATCAAATACTGGTAGAAGTGTGTTAAAATATCTAGCTCTAATGGTGGATTTATGTTTCTTCTTGCAGTTCTGTCAGTTTTTACCTAATGTATTTTAACACATTAAGAATTGTTTTGTCTGCTTGAAGATCGACTCTTCAGCAATATGTAATGCCCTTATTTAAACCTGAACATTTTTCCATGCCCTGAAGTCAGCTTTGAAATTAATATGCTACTCCAGTTTTCTTTTGATTCATGTTAACATGGTATGTCTTACTCTACCCATTTACTTTTAATACACCTTTGTTTTTATATTTAAGATGGGTTTCTTTTAGACAACATATCATTGAGATGTTGATTTTTTTTTTACCTACTCCCTCAGTCTCTGTCTTTTAATAGGTAAATTCAGACCATTCACATTGAAAGTGATTATTGATATAGTTGGATTTATATCTACCCTTTACTATAACTGCTTTCTATTTATTATACTTGTTCATTGTTTTTTTATCTTTCCCTCTTTTTTAACTTTCTCTGGTTTTAAATGAGAACTTTATATGATCCTATTTCCTCTCCTCATTTATCATATTAATTATACTTCTTTTAAAACATTTTTAGTGATTGCCCTAGATTTCAGAGTATAGACATAAAACTACTTTCCACATCCACTTTCCGATAACACTGTACTACTTCAAAGTATGTCAGAGTATTCTCAAATCCTCTTAATAATTTTACCAATTTATAAGTCATAATTACTCAAAACATTATTACTGTTAAAGTGAACAATTATTTATTAGATCACTTAAGAAAAATAAAAAGTTTTCATTTCATCTCCATTTAATCCTCTTAAAAAATTCTAGAATTGTAAATTTGTAATCTCCTCCATGATTATTTCAAAATTTTGCTAGATTTTTCATCTGAAAAAAATAAGTCTATGATCATTTAAAAATTTAGAAACACAAACTGGAAAAAATTATCCTAACCTCACTACCAAGATGATATTATTGTTAAGTCATGCATTTTCCCTCAACCTACCAGTGGTAAGTTTGGCTTTCATAAGTTTTCAACATTACCATGAAAGAAGAATAGAGGGTACTTTAGGTTATAGAATTTTAGCAAACTTTATTGGAATTAAGAAGCCTACTGTCTTCATGATTGCAGGCAGAGTTGCATTTTGAGTCTAGTTTTAAAGGATGCATTATAATAAAAGTTGATTTTTAAAAATCATACTAAGAAAGATCTCCCCAAGCTAATATTAGAATAGACAGATGTCAATTACATTACTCTTACAATTAGCAAAGGGTAAGGGTAAAATTATAAGTCAAAAGCTGGTGCCAGTTATAAATCTATAGAAAGGTGTATATCCAGGGTGTAAGGGGACTCTAAAAATGAAAGCCCAGACAATTCTACTTCAAGGAAAATTAGGCAATCATACAGAAGTTTCCATCTACACTGGACTTCTGTGATAAAAAGAAGCAATAATCATCACAAACATTGTAAAATAAGCATCACTTATAGTTTTAAGCAAATAAAATAAAGTTGAAAATATAATAAGTAAAGGTCTGCTATATTTTTTGATAGCCATTTCCTTTCAAGTTTTTAGTTCTTAGTATTTTACTCTCTACTTTAAACTATGTATAGCTAATACCTCTTTTTGTCCGATGTGAAAATATTTATTTTCATAAGAGTATTTACTCCATTTAGATTTATTATAACCACAGCCATTAATTTCTCCCATCTTATTTTGTGCTATTTTCCTACATCTTTTTTTTGTTTACTTTTCTCTTTTCTTGTTTTTTTCCTTTTTGGACATTTTTCTTATTCTAAAAACTTGATTATTTGGAAATTTATACATACTATAATTGTTGTATATGTGCTATAAATATTAATACCCATTCTGAACGCACTTTAATATTATTTAGCATTTTTATTGCCCACCGTGAACTAAAAATGCCACCTGCCGTGTCAGTAAACAAATGATGTTGCAGCCATCAAGCTATCACATTACAGGCATCTCAATGGTGAGCCCTGCGGGAACTCAGGATGGAGGCAGGATGCCCCACGTCTAGCAGGCAGCCTCTGCACCCATCCCTAACAGTGTACCCTGCCTGAGACTCAGGATGAGAAGAACAGGATACTGGCCTCAGATAGCTGAGGTGCATAACAAAGGACTGATTTCAATTTCAGACTTTTCATCTTCCCATACATAAGAAAGTGCTAAATTCCTTAGCTTCAGATAACTGTTTTTCCTTAATTAACAGTAATCTTTAGATGTGCCAACTACCCGATCTTTGCTGTAAAAACTCCTATATATCCTGCCCCCTTCCCCATCCCCTCTTGCCTCTTTGGAACAGCCTCTCAGAGTTATCTGAGTTGCTGTGTCCCAGGCTTAAGTCCTCAGTTTTGTCCACTGAATAAAACATAGCTCTCAACTTTTAGGTTGTGCTTTTTAAAATTTTTGCAGTTGACACAACCTTAACTCTAAAAATCTCTTAAAACATTTGAAATTCTATCATCCATTCCATTTAAATACTAGTGTGGTCATTTATTTTATTGTTCATGTTATTTTAGAACTATTTTACATTGTTAATAACATCATGCTTTTAAAAAATAAAGCTAGTGTTACTTTACATTTAGATATAGTTTCATTAATTTATTGTCTTCCCCTACTGTTTTCAATCACCGAACTTCCATTTGGCATCATTTTCTACTTCCTTTTGTGTTACAGCATTTTGAATTTCCATTAGTGAAGGTTTGTGGAGGGTTAACCCTGCTTCAATTTTGAAACTACATTTCAATCACACTTAATTCTTAAAGGATATCATTAGGTATAGCATTCCAGATTAACAGCACATTTTCACTTTCATACAAGGTAATTAAATAATGTCACTAGCTTCCAACATCATTCTTAAAATTGGATATCAATTTTATCTTTGCACATTTGAAGTTAATCTGACATTGATTTCTGCTATTTTTGAGATCATCTATTTGCTTTTAGTGTTTTGAGTCATTATCTTGATGTCTTTGGTCTAGATTTCTTTTTATTAATACTACTTGGGTTCACTGGGCTCTGTGACTATATAAATTATTTTACCTCATCACTTCTGGAAAATTATTGACTTGTATATCTTCCAGTGATATCTGTGACCTAATAAGTTCTTCTTTTTTTCTACAACTCCTGTTTCTCATTTTATCTTCCATGCCTCTTAAGGGCCTTTACATAATTTCTTTCTTTTTTTTTTTAATCTCTCTGATACAATCTGGATAATTTCTGTAGATTTATCTTTTGGTTTACTGGTCTCTTAAAATGTCAATTTGTGGTTAAACTCATAGATTGGATTTAATATTTCAGTTACTTTATTTTGTTTTATTTTATTTTTGGAACTTCTTTTTGGTTCTTATAAAATTTTTTTATATATGTTCAAGCTTCTATTATTTCTGAACTGTTTTAATTATGTGCCCAAAATTCCTTTATCTCAAGTCTTTTTCAGGTCTTATTCTAGTGTGGGTGTTTTTGTTTTTTTTTTTTTTTTCAGTTGTTTATATGTATTTTGCAATTTAAGTGTATGTGTGTGTGTGTGTGTATGTGTGTGTGTGTGTGTGAAAGAGGGAGGGAGAGGTATTCATTTCCTTTATTATATTGTTTATAAGTAATTGATGAGGCCTAAAATTCATGAGACTCTGTCCTGAGAAAATCTGTACTTGATTCTGTCAGCTTCATCAAGACACTAAAGGTTATATGGTGTTTATTTCTAGTTCCTTCTGCACTGATGACATTTCCATCTGAAGGAACCTGCTTAATATCATTGTTATCCTATTAAATTAAATTACTTTGGTAGGTTTTGGGCCCTGTGAGATCATGAAAATCAGAGGCTACTGTTCGACTGGCTTGGGAAACACCTTCAAGAAAAAAGCAGATTTATAAATGAATAAAGTGAGACCCAGAGCTGAAAGCATTTAGAGTTTGAACAAAATGAACTATGTGTTGTTTGATTGAAAAGCCAAATAGTAAACTATGAGAATTTCTGATGCTAGCACTAATTTATAAAGGCATTATAATACATGTTTATACAAGAAATGCCATTGTCTTAATATTTATATTACCAATTGTTATTTTCTCAGTTTATATTATATAAGCATATTATTATTTTTTATGGCATGTGGAGAATAGTAAAGCAGCCCTTCCAAAAGCAGAACACAAAGGCAATAGGCCTACACAAAAAATACTTAAATTACTAGGAATTAGGAAACAATGGCATCTAGCTCTATGAAGGAAAAAGGAAATAATTTCTTCAGAGTAATGGTTTACAAGAAACAATTTTCTGATTATAGCAGAGCAAAGAAAAACTTAAACACTTGATAGGGTGTTGTATTGTTGTTGTTAAAATAAATTGTATTGTAGAAACTGAACATTTTAAAAAGAATATAAATACCTGAAAATCAGGACATCTCCAAATGGGTCATAAATGATATGAAGAACCTAACAGAGTATCATTAGAACCTGGGAAGCACCTGGAAAAATGCAAGGCTGGTGGAATCAGGGTAAATATCACCTCTGAGCCACACTTAATTAAAAGTTTTTACAAGGTCCTTTGTAGGGAAGAATAAAAATTAATAATACTTTTGCATTTAATTCAGGTCTACCTTAAATTTTATTTAAATTGTTTCCAACATTTTTGATTCAATTATTCTTAGGTTTTTGACTTCACAAAATTTTAAGTTAAAAACTCTTCTGTTTCAGTGATACTTAAATTTGGGGAAGCCATGAACTGATTTGATAATCTATTAAAATATATATGTTCTTTCCACTGAATGCATGTGTTAGGTAGCTAGTCACACATGAGTGGGTCCTGCCCCATCCTGGAGGGAGTCATCTTTCTCTCCCCAACCTGGACACTGGTAAGCAGATCATGCCCAGAGATCCTTTCTCTTCTAGTAAAGGACCACCACTAAGTTTCCAGCTTTATCAGGACTAAGCAGGATAAAACCACCAACACATGTTGGCGCAGGTGAACCAAGACCAAAAAAGTGACTCAAAGTAACCCAGGGCCCATTATGCTGTATTTATAATAAATTAGCATTGCGGTGTTTACCACCACCACCACCACCCACCATGGGTTTCGCTTGGGTGCTTATGGGTAAGCAACTGCTTACTAGGAGAAAAGTTATATACCTAAAAACTGGCAATCAACTTGTCAGTCAAATGATGTGGGTGACAGGGAGAGACTGCCACCCCTAAAGTACCCAACACTACCCTCACTGCAGGGCTGCTTCTGGTTTCCGGACAGCCCGCTCTCAACCTTTCTCAACAGTGTACTCTGTACTCTTAGTAATACTCCTGCTGCACGAAAATGCTCTATGTCTCTTCTAAATTATTTCCCTCGAGAGAACAAGAACCGAGGAAATCGCTGTTCTGCCGGTAACACATGTATGTGTGCCTGTATAGTTATATATACTAATTTAATAATCCCCACTCTGTGGATTAGGACAAGGCAATAAAAGAAGTATCACTTCACTCTCATAGAATGTGGTCTCAATGAGGATAATTTCAATCTTGATGTCATATCTGTTATGCATCATCTAGCTAAGAAATAACAGAACCTTCATTAGGATTTATGTATTGTGTGGCCCAGTCTAGTATTACACTTATATGATTTTTTTTAAGATTTAAAGATTTGGTTGATGGCAGGATGCAACACAATGACACTCAGCTGAAAGGCAGAATTTTTTGTTACTTGTAGGTCCAAAAGAGGTTAGGTTGCCAGACAAGGTCACATAGGGGATTGAACCAGAGGACAGAGTAACAGCAAGCTGGAGCTGTAGGGAGAAGCTTATGTAACACAAACAGGGTATAGGTTGTCTATTTTGAAATAATCTCCTGGGATCTAGAACATAGGGAATATCCCTAAGTGTCTGGTACCTGGCCCTAGTGCTAATACTAGCCCTGGAGTGAGAGGCTGATCGGAGAAGAGGTTGAGGTGTGGACTTAATTTGCTGCTCAAGGAGGGGAAGTGACAGGCCACTAGTCAGAGTTCTAAAATGGGGTCAAAACAGTATTTTAGAAAACTATATTACACAAAATGCATGGTTTTTACAATTTAATATATAAGGATTTTTATTTTATTGTATTCCCTTCTCTTAATAAAAAGACAAATCAACATTTTAGCTCTCTTATATTGTTCTTTATATTTCTAACTGAAATTTTTTTCCTTGCTCTATCAAACTCTTGTATAGATTTAATAGCTTATACAATGAACACTGTCTGAGACAACTGTGAAAAAAATGTTCAACTTTGACAGAATACCCTGAAGCTAACAAAAGTGAGCTTGACCTCTTGACAGGCATGGAGGATTCTGAGTGACATGCCATGTGCCTTGTTCATTGTTTAAGTAGGGAACAGTGTCACATATTTCAAAGACTATGCAAGTTCACTGTGGTAAAAACCTGAATCACTATTACAAGGCTCTAAAATGTCATTCTGATCCATATTGAGCTTTGTACTACCTGTGAATAGAAGCAACTAGAACTTGCTGTTTGCCTCCACTTTAAGCTCCTATTTACACAACATATAGACCCATCCTGTGGGAGAAACTAGGTCAAATTGGGAATTAGGTAACAGGAATTTAACTTTTTATAGATTTAGATGTTCCTGCAATTCTAAACTAAAATTCTAAAATAAAAATATAAATATCATCTACATGTGTTCTAAGAAGAATAATAGATGACAGAAACAATAGAAAACACCCCAAGACCTCTCCTTTTTCAAAAGATATCACATTTTCATATTATCTGCAGATATTACTTGACTTCGTTTTTTCTTTTAAGAGCATATCTATTCTAAGATAAGATCATTATGACCAAAGGCTGCACAATGTGTTTTAGGTCAATTAAAGAGCTGACAGGAGGATATACCATTCATAAGTGAGCTAAATCACCTCTAGATATTCTTTGAAGATATTCTATTTTCACAGTAGTGAATCCAGTTCAAAAACTGGACCTATTCAGCATAAGACCTCTTAAGTGATCTACCAATGCTGAAAAATGCCAAGGAAATCGTTTTCCTGTCACCTTCATTCCTAACAAATTAGCATAATGTGAATTTTGATAAAGTTAACCAGAAAGCATACAAAGCTTGATTCATATGAAAAATGTATCATATTCCAGCTTTTTCACCTGAAACAACGTGACTATGTTAACCTTGAGCTCTGGTACATGATAGTACAGGCAGAAGTGGGGTTCTGAATCATTATGAACCTCCCCTACTTGAGTTATTTAACTTCAGTTTCCTAACCTAGAAAATGAAATTTATAATAGATTTTCTAGGTATCTGGAAATGTTCTTATGACTGTTAAATGAGATATTGTTGTGAAATGACTTCTGAATAAATTAAAAGATTTTGTTAAAACAAATAATGATTGAGGTGTATTAAATGACTTTAGATTTTTTTTCTTTTAAATTTCCATTGTTACTTTTCTTTTTTTACATCTTTATTGGAGTATAATTGCTTTACAATGGTGTGTTAGTTTCTACTTTATAACAAAGTGAATCAGTTATACCTATACATATGTTCCCATATCTCTTCCCTCTTGCATCTCCCTCCCTACCACCCTCCTTATCCCACCCCTCTAGGTGGTCACAAAGCACGAAGCTGATCTCCCTGTGCTATGCGGCTGCTTCCCACTAGCTAGCTATTTTACGTTTGATAGTGCATATATGTCCATGCCACTCTCTCACTTTGTCACAGCTTACCCTTCCCCCTCCTCATATCCTCAAGTCCATTCTCTAGTAGGTCTCTGTCTTTATTCCTGTCTTATCCCTAGGTTCTTCATGACATTTATTTTTTCTTAAATTCCATATATATGTGTTAGCATACGGTATTTGTCTTTCTCTTTCTGACTTACTTCACTCTGTATTACAGACTCTAGGTCCATCCACCTCATTACAAATAGCTCAATTTCGTTTCTTTTTATGGCTAATATTCCATTCTATATATGTGCCATATCTTCTTTATCCATTCTTCCGATGATGGACACTTAGGTTGTTTCCATCTCCTGGCTATTGTAAATAGAGCTGCAATGAGTATTTTGGTATATGACTCTTTATGAATTACGGTTTTCTCAGGGTATACGCCCAGTAGTGGGATTGCTGGGTCATATGGTAGTTCTATTTATAGTTTTTTTTAAGGAACTTCCATACTGTTCTCCATAGTGGCTGTACCAATTCACATTCCCACCAGCAGTGCAAGAGTGTTCCCTTTTCTCCACACCCTCTCCAGCATTTATTGTTTCTAGATATTTTGATGATGGCCATTCTGACTGGTGTGAGATGATATCTCATTGTAGTTTTGATTTGCATTTCTCTAATGATTAATGATGTTGAGCGTTCTTTCATGTGTTTGTTGTGAATCTGTATATCTTCTTTGGAGAAATGTCTATTTAGGTCTTCTGCCCATTTTTGGATTGGGTTGTTTGTTTTTTTGTTATTGAGCTGCATGATCTGCTTGTAAATTTTGGAGATTAATCCTTTGTCAGTTGCTTTATTTGCAAATATTTTCTCCCATTCTGAGAGTTGTCTTTTGGTCTTGTTTATGGTTTCCTTTTGCTGTGCAAAAGCTTTGAACTTTCATTAGGTCCCATTTGTTTATTTCTGTTTTTATTTCCATTTCTCTAGGAGGTGGATCAAAAAAGATCTTGCTGTGATTTATGTCACAGAGTGTTCTTTCCTCTAAGAGTTTGATAGTTTCAGGCCTTACATTTAGGTCTTTAATCCATTTTGAGCTTTTTTTGTGTATGGTGTTAGGGAGTGTTCAAATTTCATACTTTTACATGTACCTGTCCAGTTTTCCCAGCACCACTTATTGAAGAGGCTGTGCTTTCTCCACTGTACATTCCTGCCTCCTTTATCAAAGATAAGGTGACCATATGTGCATGGGTTTATCTCTGGGCTTTCTATCCTGTTCCATTGATCTAACAATGAGTCATATTTCTGTTTTTGTGCCAGTACCATACTTTCTTGATTACTGTAGCTTTGTAGTATAGTCTGAAGTCAGGGAGTCTGATTCCTCCAGCTCCGTTTTTCATTCTCAAGATTGCTTTGGCTATTCAGGGTCTTTTGTGTTTTCATACAAATTGTGAAAATTTTTGTTCTAGTTCTGTGAAAAATGCCAGTGGTAGTTTGATAGAGATTGTAATGAATCTGTAGATTGCTTTGGGTAGTAGAGTCATTTCCACAATGTTCATTCTTCCAATCCAAAAACATGGTATATCTCTCCATCTATTTGTATCATCTTTAATTTCTTTCATCAGTGTCTTATAGTTTTCTGCATAGAGGTCTCTTGTCTCCTTAGGTAGGTTTATTCCTAGATATGTGACTTTAGATTTTTAACTGTAACTGGTAAGGGACCCTTGATCTTGCTTTCCTGAGTGTTTCTTCTTATTACATGTTGAAAATTCACAATAGACTCTGATATAAGAATGTAGATTTTCAATAACTAATAAATAATATTCAGTGGATAAAATTTAAGGTTATTGACATTTTCTAAGTTATATATTTATTTACCCACACATTAGGTCTTGTGAATTTTACCACAGATACTAAATAGATTTCTTCCTGGAGTTTAATTCCTAAATATAATTTTGTGTTTTATTTGTTTATATTTACTGGGAGAAGTATCCTCTGCTTTTTCAGATGTTATACTTCCTATGAAAACCAAATGAAAATTGCATGTTATAGAGAATACTGAGACATAAATCTTTAGTCTCTTTGTCTGAAAACTAAAGGGTTTCAACTCAATCATCATAAGAGTTCCTACCTGCTATAAAATTCTATAAGGTTGTGTGTATATGGTTTCTTCATTGATATCAGATGAACTTCTTGAGAGTCATTATGTGCTCATATTCAGTAGCTGAAACCTTCCTTTGAAGAGCTTTCCTAAAGCATTGTTCAGTTCCATATAAGAAACCAGGGAGACAGACATTTCCCCCTGATGACAGACAGTCATCATTGTGAGTATACTATTATAAATTTGTGAAATTGCAAACAAATTTATTTTCTTTGTCCTCTATTATGTGTTAGAAGTATGTTTGGATAATTTTTCATGGTCATAAACAGGCAATCTACCCCCATCATTATTCATTATTTTACATTGAGCACACTTCAGTCTTTACTATAATTTGCTTCATCTGTGTAGCCATCTGGCTTTGAAACCCATTTGTGCAATGAAGTAAATAAAGTGAGAGAAACATTTTCTCTCCATGAGAAATCACCAGGTTTAATAAGTGGACAGGATTCTAGTGAGGGATGGTACTATTTTACATTATGATTAACATTCATAATCTATTTTCTAAGCATAAGGTCCCAATTTAATATAGTAACTTTTGCTGTCCAAACTAGACTTACAAACCAGGAGTGTCTCTAGTCTTTGTGTGACTATTAAATATTTGGGCAACCTACTATTTCAGATGAAAGTTAATCATACAATTGGTCTTAAATTTTTCAAAACTTACATGTCTAGAAAAGAATTTATAATGAGAAACTTCTTGTCCCTTTTCTACAGAACAGTTGTATAAGATTTTTAAAATGTAAAACGAGTCTTGTTCTTTTTCTCATTTACACATTCCATTGCATTTTTATTTAATATGTGACAAAATCACAACACCTTGCCCTGTCTCAAGAGGTCCTGAGTGAGCTAGACCATTAGTCTCCACCTCGGATCTCTCTGTGCACTATTTCCTGGATCACTGTTCATCAGCGTGGGTGGCCTTGCTCTTCTTCAAAAGTAGAAATTTGTTCCCACCTCAGGCCTTATCTGTTTGCTATTCATTTACTCTTTCAAGAAATGAGTCTTTCAACATGTGAGGAAGTTGGACACCAGAACTGGAGTCCATTTTTTATATCCTTCTTATTAATACCCTTTTCAGAAGGTGGATGGTATAGGGAAAGTAGTGATGGGGCCTTCAGGGGACTTCAGGAAGTGGCTGTTTACCAAAATTGCTGAGGAAATATTTCAATACTTTATCAACTAGCTATACCGCTGCATATTATATGTAATCACTTGAAAACAAATGTCTCAATAACTAGAATACATAATCATTGTAAAGATGAACTGAATTCTACCAATTGCCTTATATTCTGTAGCCAGTATAATATTTACCATTTATTGAATGCGAAATATACATATACATATTTAAAGTTCCAAATTATTGCTTATTACCTCTTAAACAAATTAAGAGTGAGCCTTCATCAAACGTTGTTACCATCTAATGCTCTAGATGAAACACAAAGAACTACAAATGATCATGATTCAATCAACTAATTGTTCAATTCTTTGCCGTTATCTTCCATTACTGTAAATCAATACAGTGAGATAAAATTTAAACAACAGTAATCCTTTAATAGTATCCACTTTGATGCTTGTATCTATATGGTGTCAGTTTCCCTTAACATTATTTTTTAAGTAAAAAAGATGCAGTTTTAGAAATTCTGTACATAATATATACATATAGTTGTATTTATTAAGCTATCTCTTTCTTACTTCCCATTATGTCTCTTTTTGCAAATATCCCTATTTCAAATACATATTTATTTTCTGCATTCTCTTTTTAGTACCTCCAAGTAAGCCTATAGCATCTCCTAAAAGAGAAAAACAACTATATAATATGATGTGATAAAATATAATATAATACATAATGAAAGTCCACAATGGAAACATTTTATTTTTTATTTCCTAATTAAGAAAATCAAATCAGTTAAACAAAAATTAGAAACTTTTAAAAATTAGGAGATGATGACTCTGCTTTCATAAAATTCTAGTCTTGATACTCTACCAATAGTGTGTGTGAGTGTGTATGTGTATGTGTAGTACATATAAATATATACCCATGTTATGTATGCACATCTGTTACATCTAACATATGTATTGCATAATATTTAAACAAAAATCATAATTTTAGGCCATTTTCTATAGCTTCTTTATCTACCTTTATGCTAAAAGGAATCGAAGATTTTTTTGTTTGTTTTGTTTTTTTTGTGGTACGTGGGCCTCTCACTGCTGTGGCCTCTCGCGTTGTGGAGCACAGGCTCTGGACACGCAGGCTCAGCGGCCATGGCTCACGGGCCCAGCCGCTCCGTGGCATGTGGGATCTTCCCAAACCGGGGCACGAACCTGTATCCCCTGCATCGGCAGGTGGACTCTCAACCACTGCACCACCAGGGAAGTCCTCGAAGTGTTTCTTACACTTATCTGCCATCCACCACCCCATCAGTGTTCTTTTACAATTTGGACTGGTCTCATCATTCATTCCTTTGCTTAAAAACCTCCATTATCTCCTTTCATTGCCAACAAAATAAACACCAATTCCTTAGCCTGCCCTTCCATACCTCTCACAGCCTGGCCTACCACCTATACAATGCACCATGTGGTCTAAGTGAGCTAGAAACACACACAGCTCCCCCAAACAATCCAGACACTTTCCTGCCTCCAGGCTTTATCCAGCTATTGTTGCTATTTCATTGCTGCCTTTAGATTCTTTTCCTAACCCTGAAAGGAGTTGAGGAATAGTACTCCCACTCAGTAGCCAATTTACTTTAAACAGACTATATCTGTTACAGCAAATGTATTGTAGATTATTGGAAAATGGAGGCACACAAATTATAGTGCTCTTTCAAACTGAATCTATCTTAACTAACCTGCCAATTCCTACATTTCCTCTTTCATGTTTTGCATTTTCATGTAGTCCTTAACTGAATTTGAGGCTTTGTTTTCTTCAAGGTATAGCAATTAAAAATGTGTGAAGGGGATGGAGATGTAGAATAATGATATTAAGACCTTCCTGATAAGAAAATCTTGTACCTGTTCTAGATGGTAAATAGCATATTTTATAGACCTATACATTTTGTAATTTGTAAGACTGTATTAGCATCTTACAACTTGACCATGCACCTTATCTGTAGTAAGTGATCTGTAGACATGATTGAAGACCGTTCAAATTGTCTTCTGTGTGATCAATAATTTTTACTTTTAAAAGTTCTTTCCTTACCGCCTAGGTCTTTTCTTTTCTATTTTAGCCAATATGATAGCTTGTAGATTCCATAACTTGATCTTGAGTATATGCTACCGAAACTCAGATCAACTGCTCAGCACTGAAAAAACAACACTCAAGAGGCAAGATTGGTGGAAAGGAAAGTTTGTTTTATTCTGGAGGTCAGCAGCCAGGAAAGTAGGCAGACTTACATCCAAAGGTCAACTCCTCACTGATAATCAGTGAGCAAGAGTTTCTAAGGGGGAGTTTCACAGTTGTATAGGCGGAGGAAGGGGGCTACATGCAGAAATAGCACAGTCAACTCTGACAGTCATCTTGAAATTGGTCATGCAGTGGTCTGAACAGCATCATCATATTGCTTGGAGTATAGTTAATCTTCAGTTCCAGGGTTGGTTTGCTCCCATTTCTTTGAGACCAGTTCTCAGAATTGTGACAGCTTATGTCATGGCTACAGTTTGGTCATCATGTATTGATAGTTAACTTCTTCCACCTGGTGAGGGTTTCAGTATCGACAAAACAGCTCACAGGATATGGCTGTATGTCAGAATATTATCTATAACTCTTGAGGAGGAAATAAAGGTTCTTGACTTTATTTAATGGCTAAACTATTTTCATTTGGCCTTGTTTGACTGTTTTCCTTTGCTTCTGCTTTTCTCACTTCCCTGATTAAATTTATTCTTCGACTCAAGTTTTCCTACAGATAAAGGCAGGCAGAGGACATGGGAGGGAGGGTTCTGTCCTGGGCAGGCCCATAGGGTCTTGATCTGTTTCATAGATACATATTTGGAAATGCCTACAAAGATTACTTTTTCTCATACAATAATATTCAGGGCTAACAGTATATGTTAAATAAATAAAACTTGATTTATGAACAATATGTTGAAGTGATGTTACATTGAAGAAAAAATAACATTTCTATTTGGGCATTTTTAGAGAATGCAAATTATTTTTTTATCATATCCTTATGCCAAAAAATGAAAACATACTGAAACCACTGAGAGTGAACTGAAGGTTTTATTGTAAGTCTGAAAAATTACAATTTTTGATTCATAGAGTTTACAGATAAAATTGTTAAATACTTGGAACCTGCTAGTTTGAAGGCAAAAATGCAAAATATTTTCTGACAAATTCATGAAGCTTATCAGTTTGAGTCACTTAACTCAAAGCAAAGATTTTAGATAAATCACTTCAATACAGTGATGGTAACATTCCGCAGGGAATGTTTTTTATATCTTACTGAACATTTAACTTTAGTAATATCATTTTGTACTTATACTGTTAGAATATTTCACTTTAGAGGAAATGAAAACAATATTTAAATCTATTACCTGTTAACTATATTAATTTGGAAAGTTTGATTTGTATTAAAATGAATCATTTTCATCAAAAACTTTTGTAAAGAAAATTGACGTGTAACATTTGAAGATTATTTTAAAATTATTTTACACCTCTACAAAAAATAAATTAAAAAATTAGATACTTCACTTAATTGAATACCATCCAACCATCTATTCAGCTATCATGTATTTAATTCATCTATCTTACCATGGAAAATAAAGTCCTATTCAGAAATATAAGACAGAATTAAACTTCCAAAATGCATCATCAGTTGTTATATTTCATGAAAAGTGACTTACAATTTCTGCGCTGGAAAGGATGTACCTCTTTTATATTCTCTTAGCTTCATTTTATCTAAGGGTCATATTCTGTAGGTTAAATTTTAAGTAAAACAGAAATATGACCCTGAACAGTCAACAGTGTATAACTATAACACTTAAAATGATAAGTGCCGGGCTTCCCTGGTGGCACAGTGCTTGAGAGTCCACCTGTCGATGCAGGGCACACGGGTTCATGTCCCGGTCCAGGAAGATCCCACCTGCTGTGGAGTGGCTAGGCCCGTGAGCCATGGCCGCTGAGCCTGCGCGTCCGGAGCCTGTGCTCTGCAAAGGGAGAGGCCACAGCAGTGAAAAAAAGATAAGTACCTTTTTAATCTCATGCAATGAATTATTTTTTGGTAAAGTACAAACAAAAAGAAAGAAACAACAGGAAAAAATACCTTTAAATATAAGTGGGAAAACAGTCTTAATCAGCTATTAAAACATTTTCATCATTTTGTATGAAGAAAGTTATTCAAAGGTTAAAGAATATTTATGGGAGGGGAGAGACTGTGAAGCAATTTTTCTCCATGTTTGTGCAAATGTTTTGTCAGTATTCTCTCAACAAAAGAAAAATATATCTACTTGCCGGTCAACATTTTAATATAACATATACAACTTGTTAAATCATTGATTTGGTATGCTTATTACATTCAATAATTTTACTGCCCCAATACTGGTCAATAAAAACCAGGTGTTATTTTATTTTTTGTCTAAACACACTCAATTAGTTCATATAAGGATTGGTTCTAGGAATCTCAGAATTTAAGATGTGGAGTTCAAATAGCTCACCTTGCCAAAAGATGATACTGGGTGAATTCTGAGATGTATGTTGATTCCATAAATAGGGGTGATTTTACTCACCTATTTTCAGATTAGTTACCAGTAGTATTAATGGATTCATTTAAACATATTCTTACTCACAAGTTCATTTGGCAGAACACAATATTATAATTGACTATATACACAAAAGAATTAAAGGACTGGTAATTGGAAATAGAGGAATAAATAAACCTTACCACTTTTTTTCACGAACATTGTTTCTCACAATAGCTCATGCCACTGAAGACATTAATTTGTCATTAGATTTGTAATTTCTCAAATTTAAATAGAGATGATCAGTCAATATTAGTTCACACATTTTTTTTTTCTTTCTTTTTTCTGAGAATGACCTTGAAGTCTTCACCAGCTAGGTGTATTTCACCTGTGTTAAATCACCAAATAAAACAAGGTCAAAAGAAATTCACTGAAAATTTCACACCCTAGCATGCTACTCTTTGGGATTGATGAATAGCTTCAATTTTCTCAGTTCCATGGCAAAGAGAATGGAGCAGTTCCGGGAAGATCCATAAGAAACTGGCTGAAGTCAGATGAAAAATGAAATTTCTTGTACTGTTATTGGCAAGGTTAAAGCTTTTCATAAATAAAAAGCTTAAGTTTTTTTCTCAGAATTCAGTTTAGTTTCTGAGTCATATTGTCTTGGTGAATTGGACATTTGGGGAAACTTTATGAAGTGTTAAATATATTTGGAGATATCTAAAAATAAACCCTAAATTTCTTTAGAGCGACAAATATACTGTACATTTCTGAGGTTTAGTATCTGTGCTGATGTAGTAGAGATACAAAATCATGATTTTTTTGGTCATGTAACAGGTTGTTGTAAATATCATACTATATGCAGAGGTATGTATGAAAACATTTAAATGGCAATGAAATTGATATAAATGCAAAATGTTCTAATTTTAAAAATAAACAAATGATTTGGATTTCAGTCTTAACAAAGAATAACTCACTTTTTTTATTGGAGTGTAATTGCTTTACAATGTTGTGTTAGTTTCTGCTGTACAACAAAGTGAATCAGCTATATGTATACATATATCCCTTCCCTCTTGGACCTCCCTCTCATCCCCTGTATCCCACCCATCTAGGTCAT
The DNA here is from genome assembly GCF_005190385.1 of Monodon monoceros. NCBI lineage: Eukaryota > Metazoa > Chordata > Mammalia > Artiodactyla > Monodontidae > Monodon > Monodon monoceros. Next base: position 47,456,112 of record NW_021703785.1, on the reverse strand, counting down.
CACAGAGCACCGAGCTGAGCTCCCTGTGCTATACTGCAGGTTCCCACTAGCTATCTGTTTTACACATAGTAGTGTATTTATGTCAAACTTAATCTCCCAATTCATCACACCATCCCCTTCCCCTGTTGTATCTACACTTCCATTCTTTACATCTGCACTTCTATTCCTGCCCTGGAAATAGGTTCATCTGTACTATTTTTCTAGATTCCACATATATGAATTAATATATGATATTTGTTTTTCTCTTTCCAACTTACTTCATTCCATATGACAGACTCTAGGCCCATCCACATCTCTACAAATGACCAGATTTCATTCCTTTTCATGGCTGAGTAATATTCCATTGTATATATATATACTGCAACTTCTTTATCCATTCCTCTGTTGATGGACATTTAGGTTGTTTCCATGACCTGGCTATTTTAAATAGTGCTGCAATGAACATTGTTGTGAATGTGTCTTTTTGAATTATGGTTTTCTCCAGATATATGCCCAGGAGTGGGATTGCTGGGCCATATGGTAGTTTGGTTTTTAGTTTTTTAAGGACCTTCCATACTGTTCTCCATGGTGGCTGTAACAATTTACATTCCCACCAGCAGTGCAAGAGGGTCCTCTTTTCTCCACACCCTCTCCAGCATTTACTGTTTGTAGATTGTTTGATGGTGGCCATTCTGACTGGTGTGAATTGATACCTCTTTGTAGTTTTGATTTGCATTTCTCTAATAATCAGTGATCTTGAACATCTTTTCATGTGCCTCTTGCCCATCTGAGCTGTTTTCATATTTTGGAGATTAATCCTTTGCCCATTACTTCATTTGCAAATATTTTCTACCTTTCTGAGGGTTGTCTTTTTGTCTTGTCCATAAAAACAAAAATAAACAAATGGGACTTATTTAAACTTAAAACCTTTTGCAAAGCTAAGGAAACAACTCAGTTTACATAAGCAACCCATTTATTAGAGCTTAAGGTCCTCCTCTACAAAGTTACAGGTTTGAATAAGATTTTTGCAAGGTTCTTTCTAGAACATTTCTCTAAAATGTGTTTGAAGGAAAAAGCAGTTTTACTGTGGGAGTTTCAGGATGTTGCCATAAGGAGGGTGGTTTTCCTCTCCAGCTTGTATGGTACTTAGCTCATGAAAGTTTGAGGAAGGACACCAACTCACAGAAACCAGTCAAAGAATGTCCTTTTCTTCACATTTTACTCTATCCAGGACAAGAGTCAGTGCTTATCCACTTCTCTGCTGATGAGGTGAATTTCCATTCATGAATATACCTCTGAAACTTCACTTTCTCAACACTAGCCAAGGTCTACAGTTCAAAGTATAATGTTTTCTGCCTCTTTTATGGTGTACTCAGGAGCAGAAATATTGGGCCATGATGATAACACACCCAATCACAACTTCCTTAAATTAGCAGCCATTCATAACAGCCAATTTCATTCTGTAATAAAAGAATGAAGAATAAAGACGGATAACTCTTGAACTGAGAGAATTGCCATAGAAATGTGGCAGCACATTATATGTATCCTTCTCTTACTGGATGTTTAGAGCCTTGTTGTAGTATATTTTAGAAATTAAAAAAAAACACACAATTAATTATTTTTTACTCTATTCAGAAATATAAAGAACACTCATATTGTTAGTGTTGAAAATGACTCTGCCCAAGGGAAAGATTCCTGAAATATTCTGGCAGAGTGAGTAAAAAATAAATAAATAATTCATTTATACTTGTGTATTTTTGTAAAACCAATTGATGAGATTTTGGAACATTTGATTTTGATTTTTTGGTTTCCATTTCTATATCACTTTTTACTTCATAAAGAATAACTTCAATGACTTTGAAAACTTTAAAAAAATGTGCTGTGCTTTAGATTTATTTATGGGATTTCAAAATATCTAAAAAAATAAACTTAGGTTTGAGTTGCTATTTACTATTCATAGCAAATCCAGGTTTTTAATTAATTTACTTATTTTTAACACTATTTTTAATATATAATTTTAGATTTGGAAGATTATGCTGACTACCTAGTATTAGTAATAAATACTTGCGATTTTTTTAATCACCAATCATAGCCAGCATCTACTAATATTATTTTTTTTTAATGTTTGAAGGATTGGTACTTAAACTTGATATGTTTAATTAAGTGTATACAGACTGGTTTTCAAAATTATGTGACCTTTGATATCATTCTTTGTAAATAAAATTTCAGATCAAACAGACATTCCAATAACATAATGCTTCTAGATCATCTACTGTGAATTAGGACTGGTGCTTGACGTTTTCACATGCTAATTAGTATTCAGAGAGGTTAATCTGTAGATTCATGCCTTTGCCATGCTGACTCTGATTAAGTGTACAGCCTTTAATTAGGAGCACAGTATCACACTAACAAGTTGCTCCCTATCACTGAAACTGCAAGGGAAACCTGCAGATTTGAGTCGGAGATTATTTCTTAATATTGGATATTGAACAATTGAATGGAGGAACAGACACAGGAGATTGTAGTCAGTGATTACTTCTTAATATTAGATACTGAACAATTGATGAAAGGACCAGACACAGGAAAATGGAATTTTTCATTAAAATGGAAATTAATTGTACTATATTTGATTATTAATCTGATATAGTGCTAATTATTTACTTAAATCCAGCATAGTTTGAAAGTTGCATTTTTATTTAATCTTATAATGATGTTTAGAGTACATTACAGACTGCAGCCTTTATACCTGTTCTCCCCATCACATAAAATATATCTGTACCAAAATGTTATGCTGATTTAGATGATAAATTTACCTAAATATTATTATTTTTGTTTATAAGCATTTATTTTTGCATTTTAACTTAAAATTCTCAAATTGAAATTTGCAGTCATATACTTCTCCTATAAATTAAAAACTATAAGGAAAAAAATTGAATTTGAAGACAATTATATCTTTAACGACTGTTTTTCTTTAATAATCTCATGGTACCAAATTTTAATTTAAGTCATATTTCAGAGAATACCAAAGAAATACTGTTTTTCTTATTAGTGAGGTTTTATTTTCCTATTTTAATTAGATTGTAATTATGCTCTTTCATCCAGATCCCTCTCCAGTGACCAGGAAAAATACTTAACAACTGTTTACTATTTAGCAAGAATAAAGACTGAGTGTTTTGTGGAGGAACAAAACTAGGATCTTTCTTTTTGTGTTTTTCATTCATCTGATTCTTTGTTTGCTTTTTCTAGTGGATATTTAGATCTGGTACTTATTCTTTATTTTCACCACTAAAATGAGCACCCTTTTCCTAAATTTCTTCTGCAAAAACATAAATTCACTGTTTTCTTATACTTTTAAGATGAAATATATTACCAAAAAGACAAAGCTGAATTTTAAAATGTTCAGTCAAATGTATTAGTTCTTGCTCTGGCTAAGAAACATATTTTCTAAGAGGTAGATTTTTCTTGAATATGATTTTGCTGTGGAATAACCACAAAGCATTTTTTAAAATTTCACTAACAGCTAATATTTCAAAATTTTCTCCCATTTGTAAACAAAATTATTATATCTAGAATGCGATGCAAAATATGGAATACAAGTTAAAACTTGGTTAGCAAGACACTCTGGTTCTGATACTCTTACCACAAGGAGCCCAGTTATCAAGTGGGTTTACTGAAAGTTTCAGTTAACTAAAGAGTATCAGGGGTTATGGACACAAAAGGAACTAATCAAATCCCCTGATTCATCTATTCTACCCAAGCAACTGTATGGCTGAGGAGTGCTTTTTAGTAATTATTCCACACCTACTGCTGCCCATGGGGTTTTATGAACCATGTTATTGACCTAGTTCACTGAAAGAGGGTCAATCCTGGTCTGCAAAGTGGTCTTGTGGGCGGATAAATGGAGTTGTAGATCTCACTTCAATATCTCTCATCATTTCCACAGATGTCTTGTAACTTCTATCACTATCACCAGAGATCTCTCATCTGTTTACATGGCATGCCTTTCTCCCCTTGTTTGTGAGTATGTTGGGGTGGAGGGTGAGGGTGGGGGTGGCTCATTCTAGGGTTATAACTAGTATGTGTTGCAACCATAGCCTCTTTTCCATAAGTACATGTGATCAAAAAACCACTTTCTTATATAATCAATATCTAGATTGCATCAGGAAATTCCCTTCACCCACCATCCCACACTCAGTAAAGGTAAACCATCTCTTCTCTTTTCCCAGACCCTAAGGTCTTTTTTGACAGTAAGTGTGCATGAGGGAATTTGTCATTCCTAGAAAGATGACCCCTGTGAGTGACAAATATTAATGTGCTTGGGAGAGGAGGCCATAAAACCACAACTGTCTCTCCATCTGTAGAACACCTGTCCTCTGTGTCAAAAAGGAAAATTACAGAGATGCAATACAATTTTGTGATGAAAGAAATCCAAAGCTATTAAATCAGAGGTCTGTATCCAAATCATTTAGATAATGAAAACTTCTCTTCCGTTTCTAGAATATCACATTTTAATAATCTTACTACTAGAATTTCCTATTGCTTAGTAGGTGATTTAATTGGAAACAAAACACATTAAGATTACAGATTCTTATTTTTAGAATGCTTCTTTGGCTACATTCTGATTTTTTGAGATAAATTAGTATTTTCACTTCTCGAAGTCTTGGGAATTATGAAGAAAATAATGGAATCATTTTCAGACCTATACTTCTGTAATGATAAAAATGTATGAATTGAAAATTGTTTTGGGCTTCCCTGGTGGCGCAGTGGTTAAGAATCCTCCTTGCAATGCAGGGGACATGGGTTTGGCCCTGGTCCAGGAAGATCCAATAGGCCGTGGAGCAACTAAGCCTGTGCATCACAACTACTGAGCCTGCACTCTAGAGCCCACGAGCCACAACTACTGAGCCCGTGTGCCACAACTACTGAAGCCCGTATACCTAGATCCCATGCTCCACAGCAAGAGAAGCCACCGCAATGAGAAGCCTGTGCACGGCAACGAGGAGTGGCTCTGCTCTCTGCAACCAGAGAAAAGCCTGCACTCAGCGATGAAGACCCAATTTAGCCAAAAATAAAATAAATAAAATAAATTTAAAAGAAAAGAAAATTGTTTCAATGTGTAAAATAAATAATGTGTGCATTAAATTCATTAATTTTTAACTTAAACATTGAATTAAAATATAGAGAATTACTGTATTTTATATAACATAAAATATCCAAAATGAAGGTAGGTTCAAGTATGAAATCATGCTAGATGAAGCAAGAAGAGTCAGAGTAGTTCTGAAGTAGTTTTATAATAGTTAAGTTCAAATTTTTCATTTTAGAATTACTGATACTGGAGGAAAAAAAAAGGTTAAATAACTTGTCTTAATAACAAACTGATTATCTGAACCACCAAATCTAGAACCGGTATTCTGAAATATTTCTAACATCAGTTTTAATCAAAAGTATACTATATGCTCTAAATCCCCAGAAAAAAACAAAAATGTAGAATTGTATCTAAAAATAACAGTTTAGTAAAACCATTATAACTGATTTGTTGTTCAGACATATCTCTGAATTTTAAAAATTTCTTTGGAGTTTCCAGACAGCATTCAGCATCAGAAAGTGACCCAGATGAGAAAAAAAAGTTGTTCAGCAGACTCTCTGTGTCTTACATGAACATTATTGCTGGAGTATTTAATTCATAAAATAAAATAGGGCCAGAAGTCAAATCTCCCCATTTTCATCACAATCTTTTTCACACTAAATTACTTCAGATACTTTTCTTTTTCACACTAAATCACTTCAGATACTTTTCTTTTTCACACTAAATCACTTCAGATACTTTTTTTTCTCTTTTGGGAAATATTTCTATGAAAGATATTTCATAGTATACATTAGTAGAAAGGAGGACCTCTATTGCCAGAAGGTGATTCAGAAAAAATTGAGTATAGCAAAAATTAATCAAAAATTAGCAAGTGGTTAGTACAGAAATTACTCTGAAGAGAAACACAAAAATCTAAGATCAGAAGAAGCAGAAGCAATCAGAATATACATCTTTGGCTGCTCCTGTAAATTCCGACTTTTCTTCCATGTCATGTCCCTTCTCAATATCAAAATACAAATGTTGACTGTGAATACAAAACCTCCATTCCCCTCCTCATCTTATTATTATTATTTTTTAATTCCTAATCTCCTGGTCTGCTTCTGTGTTGCCAAAAGAAGATTTACAAGGTAAAACAAGAAGTGAGTAAACCTTCTGCTGTTTCTTCTCATTCTTGATCTTTAGCTTCAGCTGTCTTCACACCCTAGATGCCAGTAAAATGAACCAAAGCATAAGAAAAAGGGAGCATATTATCATCTATAGGGATATACAAGAAAAGGAAGAGAATAAACTCCATTACATTCTGTATTTCTCTAAACCCTTCCCTCTACACACCACAGACTTAAAATGTGACCAATTCTAGTTACTGCTCTAAGGCTTCATGATGCTAATATGTCTTGTATAGTTAATTTTTTAAAAAAATAAAATGAAATAAGCTGTGGAGAAAAACATGGTATTAAAACTCAGCTTTATAATGGGAACTGACTGGAGGGTGACAACGCCTAGTTGGGAAATGGATGTCCAGAGCTAACTGAAAAGCATGGCCAGTATGTACTACTTTTTCCTGTTTCAAAAGATGTGAGGTCACACAGGGCAAAAGGAACAGTCAGGTCTAATTATAGCTTCCTGCTTTGGACTGGTTGTGAAGAAAATTCGTGAAGAAGTGTGGCAAGGCAGAACCCCTTTTGGAGAAGGGGCTCTCCTATAATTGAAAATTGATACCAAAAGAACTGAGGTACTCCAGGATATATCATAATCTATTTATTTATTCTGATTTGATGGTCTTTTACATTATTTCCATTTTTTTATAAAGAAACATCCTAAAATAAATATATTCTATATTATTTTCATGAATGTATGTGGTAAAATTTCTCTAAGATGCATACTTTAAAAGGAATTTCTACATTTTTGGATACAAGGCATCTATGAATTTTCATAAAGTATCAAGTTGTCTCTAAAACTGATGTATCAATTAATATACCCATGATCAATGTAAGAGAATTCTTTCTCCAAAACTTACCAATACTTTTAATGTCTAACTTTAGCTATTCTGATGGCTAGGGAATAGTGTCCTACAGTTTTAACTTAAATTTCTGTAAAATACTAATGATTCATCATCTCCTATGTGTTTTTCTACCGTGGCTTACATATCTATTCTCTTTGAATATTTTCCTACAACTCACATTTTTCATTTTGTATATATATTGTTAATTGCAAGAGAAAAATCATTTTCCTGTGTCTGGCTTACCTTTATATCTTGTCTGTAGTGGCTTTTGACATATGTAATATTTTAAAATTTAATGTGTGACATTAAATATGTCAGTGTTTTCTTGCAGTTCCATTTTTGTGTGTATGAATCTTTATTTTAGAATATCTTCTTTTCCTGAAAATTATAGAAATATTATCATTTATTATTCTACATCATTTAGAATGGGCTTTTAATTCTTTAATAGGTCTGAAATTTATATTGTACATGGTGAAATTCAGTCATCTAATTTAATATTCTGCTGTGTAACCAATAATGGCAGCAACAGTTTTGAATGATCCACCATTTCCTGGCTTATACTTCATAATAAATCAAGTATTTTCTGCATTAGCTTCTGGATAATTTTTATTCCTTTGCTCTAACTCTGCACAAATATCACATCATCTTTGTTCATGCCACTTTACAGAGATGTTGTTCAGCTGGAAATGGTAGACCAGAGGGTTTTGAGCTAATTATTGAAATATTAAAAAAAATATATTAGTACTAATTGGTTTAAGATATTGGGAAGCCTTCAAGATAGGAAGGTTTGTTAGATAAAGATCCTAGAAGGAAAGAAAGCAAAGAAAGTCAAGCCTGTCATTGTGTGCAATATTTCCATTTGAGATGATAGCCATTGCCTAAAGCAGTGATTGAGAAGCTGAGAACCAGGGCAGAGCTTTCAAAGAATTACAGGCTGGGAGGCTAATATTTAAGTTAAGTTCCCACCAAAAATAAGGATATTTGATAAATATCCCAACATTAATTTGGGTCCTAAATGTCTGTATCTAAAGAGTAAGGGCAAATCAGAAACAGTCCATTCCTCATAACAACTGAAGCCTAGGTTTAAATTATCCCAATAATTTATTACTTCTGTGGGGATGGTAGGTACCCAAGCATAGGTACACACGAAAAGTAAAAGTACATACATCTTCTCTGGTGAGAAGTAATATCACCCAGAGCTTCAAAATATCTTTACAGTATTTCATAACAAAATATGAGATGAGACACTTGCCTGAAAAAAAACAGAAAATAAAAACTGAAATACTCCCAAAGAAAATCTAGATAGGGACTTCCCTGGTGGTGCAGTGGTTAAGAATTCACCTGCGAATGCAGGGGACACGGTTCGAGCCCTTGTCCAGGAAGATCCCACATGCCGCAGAGCAGCTAAGCCCGTGTGCCACGACTACTGAGCCTGCGCTCTAGACCTCGCGAACCACAACTACTGAACCCACGTGCTGCAACTACAGAAGCCCACACGACTACAGCCCATGTTCCACAAGAGAAGCCTGCACACTGCAATGAAGAGTAGCCCCCGCTCACCACAACTAGAGAAAGCCTGTGCATAGCAGCAAACACTCAACACAGCCAAAAATAAATAAACAACTTTATTTTAAAAAATAAATAAGAAGTAAATCTAGATAATGTTGTCAACAGACATATATATATATAACATAAATACATATATACACATATATATATATATTTTTAAAGCATAAAAGAATGATTAAGAGACTAACAAAATGGTGACTTTGGGGGAGAAAATTTGAACATATATTTTTAAAAATTATAGAGCTGAGCAATGCAAAGACTGAAATTTAGAATGCAAAAATTAGATGTAGGAGCAGATTGTCTAAGCAGAAATTAATTTAATGGGAATTGGGATATAGGTTAAAACAATATATTCAATCTAAAACATTGAGCAAAAAAGGAAAGAAAATAAAGTAAAAAAAACAAGACAGGGAAATAGAGAAAAACAATGTACATATTTTTGTAGTTTCATAAAAAGCGAAAGAGAATATGAGATAGAAGAAATATTGGAAGAAATAATGGCTTAGAAATTTCAAGATTTTTCAAAAATATCAACTGTATAAATACAAAAAACCCACCACTAGACATAGCTCAGAAAAACTAAAACAAAACGACAACCTTAACAACAGATAAAGACACATTGTCTTTAACTGTTTTATCATATACAATGAAAGCCCCAAAATAATAAAATGATAGATTGAAAGTGCTTTTAATCTAAAATTCTATTTATTAAACCCAAGAAAATACATTCTTAGTAAATAAATAAATAAAATGAACAAAAGAAAAAAAAACCTGACAAACCTGTTGTCCTAGGCAACACAGACTAAAGGAAGTAATAAAATGTATTGTTTCTGTAAACTAAAATTATTACATTTTAATCATATATTGAAATATGATATTTTATAAAAGATTCAATATTTCTAACTGCTTTCTAATTGTTAATGACGTTACACTGTATACTTTACCTTCATGATATTGTTTTATATTCCAAAGTAAAAATATTCATTTTTACAGTTAATAGTTGGGTTTATTGATATATGTAATATAGTTGTGTGTTTGGCATATTTTTCTTTTAGAATTGATGACATTTTCTTGGGTTCATTTTTTTCCTAAAATTTTCTAATATTTATTAGAATAAATGTGAGAAAACAAATGTGTCTCTTTGTGTTTGAAAATGTCTTTATTTTATCCAATACCTTAAAAATAATTTGGTTCTACAAAATGCCAAGAAACAATTTTTCTACATATTGAAAACAATATTCAGCTTACTTATAATGTCTATTTTCTCTGACAAGGGATTGACTGTCAGTCAAATATGGCTCTTATCTTTCATTATCATTGGTATTTTTGACGATTTTTCTTCATTTCTAATATTTTAACTACTACAAAAATTCCACAAGTTTAGATATTTGAAAAGACTCACAAGAATCCATAGAGCAGACAAACCTAAGGTTTCTATTTAAAGGCAAAGGATAAGGTAAAGCAAGAGAAAGAGAGTGCAGGAAATCCTTAGAGGTCTTAGAAACATCCAGATGCAAGCTTACCAGGGTCCTTGTTGACATATGGACAAACTTCAATTTGAATCACCAAAATCTGTGCAATGAATCTTGGCTTCAGGAAAACACAAGGCAGAAGTTCCAGTGGAGTCCTTTACATCCCTTTGCTCAAGTCATGCCATCTGACCAATTATGCTATGCCGGTGAAATCATCAGTAAACAAACTGGCCTTGGGAGTTGCCAGGGGGGTTCAGCCTTAAAAAAGCAGGTCATAAACCCCACTACTCTTGTCTTAGCCCAGAGTCTAAGAAATCCTGAGGTCCCCAAAGACAAGAATAGAGGATTACCAGTCCAGTTGTAAAATAACTCCATCCCATAAAAGTATCATTTTTTTTTTTTTTTTTTTCGGTATGCGGGCCTCTCACCGCTGTGGCCTCTCCCGTTGTGGAGCACAGGCTCCGGACGCACAGGCTCAGTGGCCACGGCTCACAGGCCCAGCTGCTCCGCGGCATGTGGGATCTTCCCGGACTGGGGCACGAACCCGTGTCCCCTGAATCGGCAGGCAAACTCTCAACCACTGTGCCACCAGGGAAGCCCAAATATCATATTTTGGATATGAATTTATTTTTCTTTATCCAGCTCAGTTTTCATAAAATACATCTTACCTGAGGACTCACAGCTTTATTTTTCTTAAACTTTGCACTTTATGTAATTAATTTTTATAGGCAGTAAACAAACATATACTATACCTACTCAGGTTAAGTAAAAACGTGGATGATTAAGTGGGCAGACATATCACCTGTTTTGGTTGTTTTTGTCCTATATACTCTCTTCATCCCTAAGACTTGAGTTACTTGTTTGTTAGACCTTTTAATTAACACAAAGTCTCTTTTTGTACTTTTAATTTTTTAGCTCTCAGTGTTTCAACTTGAATATTTTCCAGTTCACTAATGTTGTGTCTCCTCTGTTCAATATGTATTTGAATTAATCTATTGTGTCCTTAATTTTAATTTTTGAATTTATATTTTTATAATTTCATTTGATTTTTATTTCAGTTCTCTAGTTAAATTCTCTACCTTCTCATCTATTTTCATGGGTATATCAGTCATATTATTTTAGAAGCCATGTTTGAAAATGCAAATAACGCCATTGTTTCTCTGTATCTGTCTTTATGTGTAGCTATCTCTTTTTATAATATTCTCTTGGTCCTCTTTCTTGGTATACTTGATAACATTTTGTTGGATTCTGTACATTATGTAAGAAACATTGCAGAACGTCTGGGTGATGCTATCTTCTTCCAGAGAAAATTCACTTTTTGCTCTGGAAAGTAGATAGAATGGCACAAATCAAAATAACCAATCAGATGATCTGTCCCACTTCTGGACTACATTTTTAGCAAGACCTTGTCTACTTCTGGTTTGCTTCCACTTCTGGGAATAACAATTTAGGGGATTCCAATTTGCAGCAGAAATCATTCAACAGGACCCTTTTTCACTGGCGTACAGAACTACGGGTTTTTTGTTTTTGCCCTCTCAGAGCCATAAAACAGCTGAAAATTCTCTCTACAAGAATTGTTCTACTTAACTTCTTAAACTCTTTCCCTGGGCAGTTTAGGAATTCAGAAAATGTTTAGAGAGAACATACACTGAGTAGACATCTGCTTCCAGGGGGATATTTTAGTAACAGAGGTTAAATTCAGACTTCCCACCAAAGCAAAATACAAAGTAAACATATAAATGAGAAAATGATTTTCAGACATTAAACAACAGGCAGTGTGGACAGTGATTCCTGAAAGAAAGGCAATAAATGGATTAAGCCCCACAACTGTCCCAGCTTCTGACTTGCTGAGTTATCAAGTTGCAAAATGGGGGTGGAGAGTAGGCAGGAGTTTGGAAGGACCAAGAATCTAGAGAAAGAGAAAGACTTGAACTACTGGAGTTGAGAGAGTTTATTGTCTTGGGGAACCTAAGGGGGCTAGAATTATCAAGGCAGAATACCAGGAAGAGAAAGCTGAACAGGGACAAAGTTACAGATGTCTGCAGAAGGTTCTGACGTCTTCATCTGACTACTGATTAGCACATATGTGTGAAGAAACTATTTAGAGGCCAGGGCAAGATTGGAACTTTCATGATAGAACTCCATGAAAGGGGTAGAGAGAATGATCTCTATACAGAGCTGAATGGTTTGTTTCTTCACCATCCAGAGTAAATTTATTAAGGTATAACTAACTTAACACAATGTCCAGTGTGCATTTGAGTATAAAAGAGAGAGTATCAATTCTTCCCAGTAGCTAATAGAGAATTAGGTGTGGGCAAGCAAACTTGTTTAAGCAGAATCTTAGAGACAAAACAGTATTTTTAGGAAGATGAAAGAAGAAGTGAAGGAGGTTTAGGTAAACATTCCAGGCAGAGGGCAAGGATCCGGAGATGTTTTCAAAGAACTTTAAGTGTTAAGTATGATTGCCTCAAAGTGTCAGAATGAGGATGAGGCAAAAGAGGAAACTTGAGGGGCAGACCTTGGAAAACATAGAATAAATGTTTAAGAAGGATAATTTTAGAGCCTATAGTTTAAGTGGCAGGGGTGGATATGGAAATATGTTACAGAGAAATTAACCAGATAAGATATATTGCAGAAAGGCCACTCACAATCCTGTGATAATAATGAAATGATAATAATGAAATGAGATAGAAATCTTTAGAAATCAGTTAAAAAGCTGTTGTTATATTCCTTCAAAAGACAGAGGGGGCTGGAACCAAGACAGTGAGCCTGGATAAGAGATAAGTTTCAGTGGTGATATTAATGGAACTGGGTCACTGTTAAATACAACGTAAGGTGCAAAGAGTTTTCTGATTGGTTGACGTGAAATAGTTCATGTACTTCGTTATAATATTGATACTAAATGAGAACCAGATTAGAGGTAGGGAAATAGGAGCTGACTTTGGGTATGTTGAGTTTGAGTTGTGGGATATCTAGATAAAAATGTCAGTTAGATAGTTGGTTTGAAATTCCAGGAGTCAGTACTGAAGTCTGTACTAGTGATATTCTTTCTCCAAATACATGATCATGTATGATCAATAAAACTATTCCAAATTTTAAACATTATTTCAAATGTTGATAAATATATTTCAGACAAGCTCTTAGCAATATCAAATAAAAATGTATAATATACATCAAAATATTCTGGCAATATTATTAACATGAGTGTGGTATAAATTAAATAGATAAAGGGCCACATTTTAAACACTTTGTGTGGTATATTCCTATGTACCTCACACATACACAATTCCATAAATCATGAATAAAGACAACATCCAACAAAAAGGTCCTTGATATATTAATAATAGCTATAAAAATAGAAAAAAATTAAAAATTGAATAGAAATTGTAGCAATTGACAGTTCAAATTGGTTTCATCTAGTCTACTAATTAAATAAGTAATTAGTCTCCCTCAAAATATTAAGAATCACATAGCAAAGTGTAAATAGTTCACATGCCTCCTGAAATAGACAAAGTGTTGAGGAACTGTCTTCTGCATCTTAATTGGGCAAATAAATAACAACCCTGCCTAGATTATAGCAACTATTGATGTGCAAATGATCAGGGGCTAAAATAATTCCAGTAAATCAGCAGTAGGAAGAAAAGACATATAACATATTATCACAAAGAGAGTTTGATGTGACACCACTTTTATAATCAGATTTAGATGGCATTCTTCATTAGATAACAGCAAGTTATTACTGTCTATAAAGGAGTTTAAAAAGAAATAAAATAACTTTGAAATATTCACCAACCAAAATTTTTAAACTAATGATAAAAATAAATTAAATGAAAATCCCTTCCTTTATCCATCTCCACCTTCGCATTCTTTTCATCAATAATATTCATTTGTCCCCTCAAATATCTGTTTCTCAGAGACAGCTTCCCTGACCTGCTAATTTAACATAAGTCCCAATAATAACTATTTTTTTTATAGAAAAATAGTTATTTTCCATTATTTTATGGAAAATAATTCTATTGGTTTAATACATCAGTGGAAATAAATGGGGAAGTGGAAACACTGTACAGAAGAGTATGGGGTTATTTAAATTAATATTTAATTTACCTTTTTCCAAATAAAGTAACTTTTACCAAAAAAGATAACTTGAGGATAAATGACATAATAAAGAGTGATAATTTTTTATTTTTACTTTTAAAATGTAATATAATAAAATATTACATGTAAAATACTTAACAAGAGTATAATAATTGCATACCTCAATAGTTTATACCTGAGGATGGAGAACCCCAATGCAGTGCTATTTTTCCTATCATGGTAACTGAAGGCCTTAATATACTTTGACCAATATTACTAAACAATTATTATATTAGCTAATGTTTATTGAACACTTGCTACTTGGCAGACACTATCTTTAGTGCTATACATGAATTATTTCATTTAAACCTAAACCAACCTTATGAGATAGATATAACTATTAACCCCATTTTCAAGATAGAGTGAGAGTGTAGTTACTTGCCCAAAGGCATTTTAAAATAAATGAACAGCAATTCTATTCCTCATAGTTAAATGATATTAATGTTTCCTTTCCTATCAATGTTTGGGTTTGTTTGAGTCATATGTTTATTTTTATATTCTTATTATTTCATGATACTATTATTATGGTACATAATATTAAACTATTATGTTCTATTAAGTTTCATTGAAATAATGATTTTTAATTGTGTTAGTTTTCTATCTCTGCATGGAAAATTACCACACATTTAGCAGCTTCAAACGATACCTATTTATTAACTCACAGTTTTATAGTTCAGAAGTCTGGGCAGATTCAACTGAGTTGTCTGCTGAGGTTTTCACAAGACAAATCCAAGTAATTTTTAGGCCGGGCTCTAACCTGGGCTATAATGGGAGAATCTACCTACAAGATCATTCTGGCTGTTGTGGAGAAGTCACTAAGCCAGCAGGTCACAACAGACTTTTTTCTTGCTTTGCATCTCTCTAATTTCCCCTCGGTGACCAGCCAAGAAAACTCTCTGCTTTAAAGGATTCATGTGATTAGATCAAGCCCATCTACATAATCTACCATTTAATTAACTCAATATGAACTGATTTGTAACCTTAAAATAGGCACAACATTTATTTTGTCATATAAGCTAACATAATCACAGGCATGATATCACATCTTATTCAGAGCCCTGAGGGTTAGGGCAGGAAATCTTGGTCAGGGGTCATTTTAGAATTCTGCGTACCACACTAATATCTCTGTACTTGTCCACTCTCTTAACACATCATCATTTAAGCATTATTTTATTATTGAACATTTATTCACTGTCCCAAAGTACAATGTCATTAATAAGTGTGATTAAAAACTGTGTAGCTATTTTAGAAGTCTACTATTATTACTTTGATATAAAATTAGAAAGGAAATTGCTTGATCAAAAAGCACAAGCATTAAAGGATCATGATATATGTTACTAAATCACTTCCTTTACAATATAGTGGGGAAAAAAAAAGCACTTTCAAAAATCTGTTTTCTTGTCAACCCTTGGTTTCACCCATTATATAAATGATATAATATGTATCATTTATATATGTAAAAAATAGAAAAATACTGTTCACTTTAATAGTAAAGGTAAATGTATAGGTGTAGTACACACATTAGTAGGAGAAAAGACTCTCCAGCCAAAATGACAGGGATTGAATCCCAGTTCCACTGCAAATTATCTCTAACTTTATCAAGCTACTTAACCACTCTGTACCTTAGGTTCTTTGACTGTTAAAAGTAGATAATGATATATGAACTAACTCATAGAGTGGTTGAAATAAATAAATGTATGGAAAATGAGTAAAATACCTAGAACTGGGTCCAATTAATAGTTGATTAAATAGTCACATATATTTTTTCTCTTGTGAAACATCAATTCAAGTTCACTTTTTCATTTTATACTAACAAAGTTGAAATTTTAATCCATTTTGACTTCTAAAATATTTATATATATATAAACTCATTATTATATATTTTTGAATGTCCACAGTTACATTTTTAACTAAATATATAAATATTCGTGTATTATTTTTTCATAAATATTTTTATAAAGAATAGTAAAATCATGAACAGAAGTAGTATATATTTCAATTAGTTGATTCACTTGGGCTTTTCAGTTTTATAATGATATAATTTTTACATAAAGATAAATATATTTGTGCCTTTCTAATTGTTATCTACATGTTTGTTGTCTGTTTTGCCTTCTTCCTTAGTAATTGATTGAATTACCTCAATGTATTTTCAGTGTTTCTATTTTCATTCTTCAAGTTTAGTTCTTCACATTTTTTCTCTGAATAATGGGAGAATGTTTTACATTAGCTTTATTTCATTAATTTACTTTTATTGCAATATCTACTCTGCTACTTACTGCTTTTATTGCTTTAAAATATTGTGTTGTCCTATGACTTCTTTTTCAGATTTATAATCTATTCATGATTACTTTATTCTGTTATAAATTTAAATATTATTGGAAATGAACCCACAGAATATGTCTTGGGACTTATTAAAGCATATGTTCTCCTGTTTTGACACAGAAAGAATTCAGTGAGAGGCAGAATGACGGGTAAGGAAAGAGTTAATTAGTATAAAGATATAAGCTTGTGAGAGATACAAGCAGGCAGGCAAGGGACTGATACCCTGAGAACTTAGTGGGCTACAATTTTACAATCAAAGAAAAATGAGGAGCGTAAGAAGACCACCTTATTCCTCATTCTTGAATAGAAGTCAAACTTCCATCATCCGCTGCTCCTTCAAGTTGGGCAGGGGAGTTTTCTTGTACCTAAATGGTCAAACTGGGACTGTCATGGCACTTTGGAAATAGTTTAGTAACAAATACTAAAATACGGTAAATCATTTCAGGTTTCAATATAATGTCACCTTTCTCTATATTTTTGTTTTTAGTGCAGGCAGAGCAGCATATCCTAAGAATCACTAACTTACTGTCCTCACTGGACAGGATGTGGGTCTCTTTCCACCATTGTTTTATTGTTTGGGCGCATGTCCCATGCTTCTGTTGCATGATTTTGTTGCTAAGCAAGCCAGCTTGGTTTAGTTTTTAAGCCTGTTTTCTTGAGTGATCATTAAATTACAGGTCTCCCATATTTTTTTCTCTCCTTACAATCCTTTAGTGGAATTAATTATTTAACCACCTGCTTTGTCCCTTTTTTCTGTCCCTATCAGAAAGACATTTTAGATATTTTGGAATCTGTATTCTGTTTCTTAAGAAAATATATTTTATAGGATATGTTAGAGTAATTAAGTTTGATCTATTTCTTTGAAATACAGTTTCTGTTAAGGTCTGGTATTTTCTCTGAGTTCATTTTTAGAGATTGATGTCTAGGCTAGCTCAGGATACAGAGATCCTTGCCTGAATCTTTTGATTCTGGATAAACTTCAAAGGTAATTTTTTTAAAATTTCTTATGAATTTCAATACACCCCTGAGATCTAGCAGCACATGGTAGATGGATGATGCTGGAAGCAATTCCCAGCATTGAGTAACACAGATTAGGTATCATAGATGGAAAATTGTGTATGAGATGGAACCAGGAGGTTTTCAATATAGTGGCTGCACACATGGTTTTCTAAAAAAAATTGAGCCAAGAGTAAATTTAGAGGAAGCCTCATAGGGCAAAATCTCCATATAATAGGGGGTTGCCAAATAAAACACAGGAATTCTAATTAAACTCAAATTCAGATAAACAGTAAACATTTCAGTATTAGTATGTCCCTCAGATTACATGGGACATACATATACTAAAAACATTAATTGTTGCTTCTCTGAAATTCAAATTAATTGGACGTCCTGTATTTTTGTTTGCTAAATCTAGAAATCCTAAATACTGTGATTTGAAGGACTGATAGCATTTAGCTGTACATTGGGTAACCCATACACACCTCACATTCATTATTCTGGTCTGTGCTAAGGTAAGGGGTCTTGGTGAGAGTTAAATCAAAGGCACTGCCCTCTCACTCCTCTGCTGATCTGGCTCTTACTTAGACATTAGCTCATACACAGTTTTTTAAATAAGAAAATACATAAAAATTTTCTGATTTTTGAACGTCATTCTTGCCTACATTGAAATGATCATTCTTCATTTTGAAAATTACTGGTAATTTTCATGGCAGTCTGGTGGGGAATTGGGGAAAAAACAGTCTCAGACACTTTCAATACCATTTTACAAATATGTCTTTAAAGTTCCTCAGACTTCATCACTAATTCACCCTCACTACTTGCCACATCCCTGGACCAGTAAACCAGATTGATTAAGTGATTTCAACTGAGACATAATATTGAATGTGCAATACAAAAAAAATAAAAATCTGAATAATAGTATGTCAATGCATTTCTTTTAAAATACATGATATCTGGGTATACTACATATTTCATCACGTACTGGGAATTCAGTTTAAAAGCATAAAGGGCATATTGAAAATATATTTTTCCCCATAGCAGAAGTTCTCCATTACAGAAATACACAGTTGAGCAAAAGTCTAAAACAGCGAATATCCACGAGCACGCACCGGCTTTCTGTGGTGTCCGCAGTGAAGACGCGAGAACAATTTACAAGCAGCAGCACCGAAGCAATACAGCCAAGCTACCGGATGACATCAGGGAGCTTTTCTCCATGAAATTTGGGGCAAGAGGCTATGCTTTGCTTGGTGTGGCTGTTTAATTTCTGTATATACTTACTCTTTTGGTTTACACATGTTCTGTGCAGACGCCAGAAGTTTGCTCAGGTAAGTGCAAGGTGGGACTTGACCCTCTCTCAGGTTGCTGCTACTTCTAAATGGCTCCCTTGGGGAATAGGTTATGCCAGTTTGGGTATCTAGAATTAGTTAATAATGTCCTAAAATGGAAAATAAAAACTCGTAGCCCTAGTTAAATCCAAAAAAGAAAAACAAAAAATCTTTTTTTGTGTAAGTCTTTCATGATGTATAGAGACAAAAGGAACTAGGTCTCTTGTTATTCATTCTTCATGTATGGAAATGGCTGGAATATTCCTGGGTTATTTCTGATCTTAAAGTGGACTTACAGTCTGCTCTTAAAATTTCTTTTATATTGCTGGGAAACCAAGTTTATATATACTCTAATACTATCTAAAATCTTGGATATAGGAACTTAAAATCTTGGGTTTTATAGAAGAATAATTTACTTCTATTTAATTGTCATATGTTTAAAGACAGGATCCTTTAATGTTACCAAATCGTTGACTGAGGTGGAATAAAATGTTTGATAGGGAGCCCTGAGTAACACAGAACTGTGGTTAAAAATCTGTCCTCAACTCTCTAATACAGACGGTATCATCATGCACACACACACACACACAAACACACACACACACCATCTACCCACATTCAAACAAAAGCTCCCTAACCTCTTGTTACTTAATAGAAAAACTAGGAATACATCATAGGTATATTAATTGCCTCCATCTGTAAGTTATACGAATAGTCCTGGACTATGTATATAGTCCATATATACTGGACTATGTAACAAATTTTTGTAGTTTCCTTTTTTAATTTTTATTTTTATAACCTCTCTCTTGCTTTCATCCTGCCTTTTTCCTGTCTGTTAGCATCTCGAGATTTACTAAGTAAAAATATTCCGAATCTGAATTAATATTCCTTAGGCCCTAAAAATAATAAAAATGCACACTTTCCAGCCATTTATATTGACTGCATGAGAGAAGTTTTGAGATATGTTTTTAAAGTTGTTTTTAAAAAGTGTGTTTACCCAATCCAAAAATGGGCAAAAGACCTAAATAGACATTTATCCAAAGAAGATATACAGATTACCAGTAAACACATGAAAGAATGCTCAACAACATTAATCATTAGAGAAATGCAAATCAAAACTACAATGAGGGCTTCCCTGGTGGCGCAGTGGTTGATAGTCTGCCTGTTGATGCAGGGGACGCGGGTTCGTGCCCCGGTCCAGGAGGATCCCACATGCCGCGGAGCAGCTGCACCCGTGAGCCATGGCCGCTGAGCCTGCACGTCCAGAGCCTGTGCTCCACAATGGGAGAGGCCACAACAGTGAGAGGCCCGCGTACTGCAAAAAAAAAAAAAAAAGTCTACAATGAGATATCATCTCACACCAGTCAGAATGGCCATCATCAAAAAACCTACAAACAATAAATGCTGGAGAGGGTGTGGAGAAAAGGGAACACTCTTGCACTGTTGGTGGGAATGTAAATTGATACAGCCACTATGGAGACCAGTATGGAGGTTCCTTAAAAAACTATAAATAGAACTATCATACAACCCAGCAATTCCACTACAGTGCATATACCCTGAGAAAACCATAATTCAAAAAGAGTCATGTACCACAATGTCATTGCAGCTTTATTTACAATAGCCAGGACATGGAAGCAACCTAACTGTCCATCGACAGATGAATGGATAATGAAGTTGTAGCCCATATATACAACGGAATATTACTCAGCCATAAAAAGAAACAAAACTGAGTTATTTTTAGTGAGGTAGATGGCCTAGAGTCTGTCATACGGAGTGAAGTAAGTTAGAAAGAGAAAAACAAATACTGTATGCCAACACATATATATGGAATCTAAAAAAAAAAAAAGGTCATGAAGAACCTAGGGGCAGGACAGGAATAAAGACACAGACATACTAGAGAATGGAATTGAGGACACGGGGAGGGGAAAGCGTAAGCTGGGATAAAGTGAAGGAGTGGCATGGACATATATACACTACCCAGTGTAAAACTGATAGCTAGTGGGAAGCAGCTGCATAGCACAGGGAGATCAGCTCTGTGCTTTGTGACCATGTAGAGGGGTGGGATAGGGAGGGTGGAAGGGAGGGAGATGCAAGAGGGAGGATATATGGGGATATATGTATATGTATAGCTGATTCACTCTCTTATAAGGCAGAAACTAACACACCATTGTAAAGCAATTATACTCCATAATGATGTTAATAAATAAATAAATTAATAATAAATAAATAAATAAATGAAAAGTGTGTGTATTTCTTTAATTTCTTTGCTTTGATTTACTTATTAGATTCCAATCAGTGAAAAGGAACCAGTTTTGCATGTCACCTACATATGCAATTTCAAAAATTGCTAAAACTATTTTTATCTGAACAAGAAAGCAAAGCATACATTTTGAGATACGTCAAATGCTCTGCTAAAGATGAAAATGCTTCCCAATTTAAATTTTATTTTTTATATAAATACAATCAAATTCCCCAACAAATTTATCTGCAAGATATTTGGAAAGTAAGATTTCATTTCAAGTCCTCTCCCAATGAGGTTGATCAATACCTCCATAAGTAGAACTATGCTTTTATTTCCTGCTTTGTATTAATTCATTAATAATAAATTCTATGTGAGCATTTTTTCTGAACCAGACCCTGTGCTGTACACTGAGGATGCAATAAAAGCAGAGGGAGAAAAGTGCCTTCCTTGGGAAAGTCACATCACACTAGACATAATAGAATATTAAGCTAGAAATTAAAGTAGATAAAGTGCAATATAAGTGGTATGTTATACTGCACTCAGTTTTCTTCTGGATGGGTCAGTTTACTATTCATTGTGTGGGACATACAGGTTCTGTGAACAGAAATTAGAAAAGAGGAAATAAAATATTACAATTTAAAATTTGAGCTAAAAATCTATGATCAATATGAAGAATAGAGGAGGAGAAACCAAGATGGTGGAGTAGAAGGACGTGTTCTCACTCCCTCTTGCAAGAAGACCAGAGTCACAACTAGCTGCTGGACAATCATTGACAGGAAGACACTGGAACTCACCAAAAAAGATACCCCACATCCAAAGACAAAGGAGAAGCCACAATTAGACAATGGGGGGTGCCATCACAGTAAAATAAAATCTCATAACTGGAGGGTGGGTGACTCACAGACTGGCAAACACTTATACCACAGAAGTCCACCCACTGGAGTGAAGGTTCTGAGCCCCACGTCAGGCTTCCCAACCTTTGGGTCCGGCAACAGGAGGAGGAATTCTTAGAAAATCAGACTTTGAAGCTTAGTGAGAATTGATTGCAGGACTTCAAAAGGGGAAACAGAGACTCCACTCTTGGAGGGCACACACAAAGGGGTGTGTGCATCGGGACACAGGGGAAGGAGCAGTGACCCCAGGGGAGACTGAAGCAGACCTATATGCTAGTGTTGGAGGGCCACCTGTGGAGGTGGGGGGTGGCCCTGTTTCACCATGGGGACAAGGACACTGGCAGTAGAAGTTCTGGGAAGTGCTCCTTGGTGTGGACCCTCCCAGGGTCTGTCATTGGCACCAGCAGGGAGCCCGGTAGGCTCCAGTGTTGGGTTGCCTCAGGCAAAACAACCAACAGGGAGGGAACCCAGCCACACCCATAAACAGTCAAGTGGTTTAAGTATTCCTGAGCTCTGCCCACCAGAGCAATAGTCATCTCTACCCACAACCAGTCCCTCCCATCAAGCTTCTTAGATAGCCTCATCCACCAGAGGTCAGACAGCAGAAGCAAGAAGAACTACAATACTGCAGCCTGTGGAACAAAAAACACATTCACAGAAAGATAGACAAGATGAAAAGGCAGAGGGCTATATACCAGATGAAGGAACAAGATAAAACCCCAGAAAAACAACTAAATGAAGTGAAGATAGGCAACTTTCCAGAAAAAGAATTCAGAATAATGATAGTGAAGATGATCCAGGACCTTAGAAAAAGAATAGAGACAAATATCGAGAAGATGCAATAAATATTTAACAAAGTCCTAGAAGAATTAAAGAACAAACAAGGAGAGATGAACAATACAATAACTGAAATGAAAACTACACTAGGAGGAATCAACTGAGGCAGAAGAACAGGTAAGTGACCTGGAAGACAGAATGGTGGAATTCACTGCTGCTGAACAGAATAAAGAAAAAAGAATGAAAAGAAATGAAGACAGCCTAAGAGACCTCTGGGACAACATTAAACACAACAACATTCACATTATAGAGGTCCCAGAAGGAGAAGAGAGACAGAAAGGACCAGAGAAAATATTTGAAGAGATTATAGTCGAAAACTTCCCTAACAAGGGACAGGAAATAACCACCCAAGTCCAGGAAGCACATCTAGCCCCATACAGTCTAAATCCAAGGAGAAACATGCCGAGACACATAGTAATCAAATTGGCAAAAATTAAAGGCAAATAAAAATTATTGAAAGCAGCAAGGGAAAAAAGACAAATGACATACAAGGGAACCCACAAAGGCTAACAGCTGATTTCTCAGCAGAAACTCTACAAGCCAGAAGGGAGTGGCATGATATACTTAAAGAGATGAAAGGGAAGAACCTACAATCAAGATTGCTCTAGCCGGGCAAGGATCTCATTCAGATTTGATGGAGAAATCAAAAGCTTTACAGACAAGCAAAAGCTAAGAGAATTCAACACCACCAAACCAGCACTACAACAAATGCTAAAGGATCTTCTCTAAGTGAGAAACAAAAGAGAAGAAAAGGACCTACAAAAACAAACCCAAAACAAATAAGAAAATGGTCGTAGGAACATACATATCGATAATTACCTTAAACATCAATGGATTAAATGTTCCAACCAAAAGACACAGGCTTGCTGAATGGATACAAAAATAAGACCCATATATATGCTGTCTACAAGAGACCCACTTCAGACCTAGGGACACATACAGAATGAAAGTGAGGGGATGGAAAAAGATATTCCATGCAAAAGGAAATCAAAAGAAAGCTGGAGTAGCTATACTCATATCAGATAAAATAGACTTTAAAATAAAAAAAGTGTTAAAAGAGACAAGGAAGGATACTACATAATGATCAAGTGATCAATCTAAGAAGAAGATATAACAATTATAAATGTATATTCACCTAACATAGGAGCACCACAATACATAAGGCAACTGCTAAGAGCTATAAAAGAGGAAGTCAACAGTAACACAATAATAGTGGGGGACTTTAACACCTCACTTACACCAATGGACAGATCATCCAAAATGAAAATAAATAAGGAAACAGAAGTTTTAAATGTCACAATAGACCAGATAGATTTAATTGATCTTTATACGACATTCCATCCAAAGACAGCAGATTACACTTTCTTCTCAAGTGTGCACGGAACATTCTCCAGGATAGATCACATCCTGGGTCACAAATCAAGCCTCAGTAAATTTAAGAAAATTAAAATCATATCAAGCATCTTTTCAGACCACAACGCTATGAGATTAGAACTGAATTACAGGGCTAAAAACGTAAAAACCACAAACACATGGAGGCTAAGCAATACGTTACTAAATAACGAAGAGATCACTGAAGAAATCAAAGAGGAAATCAAAATATACCTAAAGCCAAATGACAATGAAAACACGATGATCCAAAAATTACAGGATGCAGCAAAAGCAGTTCTAAAGAGGGAAGTTTATAGCTATACAAGCCTACGTCAAGAAACAAGAAAAATCTCAAGGAAACAATTTAACCTTAAACCTAAAGGAACTAGAGAAAGAAGAATAAACAAAACCCAAAGTTAGCAGAAGGAGAGAAATCATGAAGATCAGAGCAGAAATAAATGAAATAGAAACAAAGAAAACAATAGTAAAGATCAACAAAACTAAAAGCTGGTTCTTTGAAAAGATAAACAAAATTGATAAACCATTAGCCAGACACATCAAGAAAAAGAGAGAGAGGACTCAAATCAATAAAATTAGAAATGAAAAAGGGGAAGTTACAACAGACACCGCAGAAATACAAAGTGTCCTAAGAGACTACTACAAGCAACTCTCTGCCAATAAAATGGACAACCTGGAAGAAATAGACAAATTCTTAGAAAGGTATAACCTTCCAAGACTCAACCAGGAAGAAACAGAAAATATGAACAGACCAATCACAAGTAATGAAATTGAAACTGTGATTAAAAATCTTCCAACTAACGAACGTCCAGGACCAGATGGCTTCACAGGTGAATTCTATCAAACATTTAGAGAGGAGTTAACACCCATCCTTCTCAAACTCTTCCAAAAAATTGAAGAAGAAGGAACACTCCCAAACTCATTCTATGAGGCCACCATCACCCTGATACCAAAACCAGACAAAGACACTACGAAAAAAAGAAAATTACAGACCAATATCACTGATGAATATAGATACAAAAATCCTCAACAAAATACTAGCAAACAGAATCCAACAACACATTAAAAGGATAATACGTCACGATCAAGTGGGATTTATCCCAGGGATGCAAGCATTCTTCAATATATGCAAATCAATTGCTGTGATACACCATATTAACAAATTGAAGGAGAAAAACCATATGATCATCTCAATAGGTGAAGAAAATGCTTGTGACAAAATGCAACACCCATTTATGGTAAAAAGTCCAGAAAGTGGGCATAGAGGTAACCTACCTCAACATATTAAAGGCCATATACAACAAACCTACAACAAACATCATTCTCAATGTTGAAAAACTGAAAGCATTTCCTCTAAGATCAGGAAAGAGATAAGGATGTCCACTCTCACCACTATTATTCAACATAGTTTTGGAAGTCCTAGCCACAGTAATCATAGAAAAAAAGAAATAAAAGTATACAAATTGGAAAAGAAGAATTAAAACTGTCACTGTTTGCAGACGGCATGATAATATACATAGAGAATCCTAAAAATGCCACCAGAAAACTACTAGAGCTAATCAATGAATTCAGTAATGTTGCAGGATACAAAATTAATGCACAGAAATCTCTGGCATTCCTATACACTAATGATGAAAAATCTGAAATAGAAATTATGGAAACACTCCCATTTACCATTGCAACATAAAGAATAAAATACCTAGGAATAAACCTACCTAGAGAGACAAAAGATCTGTATGCAGAAAACTATAAGACACTGATGAAAGAAATAAAAGATGATACCAACAGATGGAGAGATATAACATGTTCTTGGATTGGAAGAATCAATATTGTGAAAATGACTATACTACCCAAAGCAATCTACAGATTCCATGCAATCCCTATCAAATTACCAATGACATTTTTATGGAACTAGAACAAATCATCTTAAAATTTATATGGAGACACAGAAGACCCTGAACAGCCAAAGCAGTCTTGAGGGAAAAAATCGAAGCTGGAGGAATTAGACTCCCTGACTTCAAACTGTACTACAAAGCTACAGTAATCAAGATAATATGGTACTGGCACAAAAACAGAAACATAGATCAATGGAACAGGATAGAAAGCCCAGAGATAAACCCATGCACCTATGGTCAACTAATCTATGACAAAGTAGGAAGAGATATACAATGGAGAAAAGACAGTCTCTTCAGCAAGTGGTGCTGGGAAAACTGGACAGCTACATGTAAAAGAATGAAATTAGAACACTCCCTAACACCATACACAAAAATAAACTCAAAATGGATTCAAAACCTAAATATAAGACCAGACACTATAAAACTCTTAGAGGAAAACATAGGAAAAACACTCTTTGACATAAATCACAGCAAGATCCTTTTTGATCCACCTTCTAGAGTAGTGGAAAGAAAAACAAAAATAAACAAATGTGGTCTAATACAACTTCAAAGCTTTTGCACAGCAAAGGAAACCATAAACAAGACGAAAAGACAACCCTCAGAATGGGAGAAAATATTTGCAAACAAATCAACCGACAAAGGGTTAATATCTAAAATATATAAACAGCTCATGCAGCTCAATATTAAAGAAACAAACAACCCAATCCAAAAATGGGCAGAAGACCTAAATAGACATTTCTCCAAAGAAGACATACAGATGGCCAAGAGGCACATGAAAAGCTGCTCAACATCACTACTTATTAGAGAAATGCAAATCAAAACTCTAATGAGGTATCACCTCACACCAGTCAGAATGGGCATCAACAGAAAATCTACAAACAGCAAATGCTGGAGAGGTTGTGGAGAAATGGGAACCCTCTTGCACTTCGTGGGAATGTAATTGATACAGCCACTATGGGGAACAGTATGGAGGGTCCTTAGAAAACTAAAAATAGAATTACCATATGATCCAGCAATCTCACTACTGGGCATATACCCAGAGAAAACCATAATTCAAAAAGACACTTGCACCCCAATGTTCATTGCAGCACTATTTACAATAGCCAGGTCATGGAAGCAATGTAAATGCCCATCAACAAACGAATGGATAAAGAAGTGTGGTACATATACACAATGGAATATTACTCAGCCATAAAAAGGAACGAAATTGAGTCATTTGTTGAGAAGTGGATGGATCTAGAGACTGTCATACAGAGTGAAGTAAGTCAGAAAGAGAAAAACAAATATTGTATATTAATGCATATATGTGGAACCTAGAAAAATGGTACAGATGAACCGGTTTGCAGGGCAGAAATTGAGACACTGAGGTAGAGAACAAACCTATGGGAGGAAAACTGCAGTGGGGTGGGGGTGGTGGTGTGGTGAATTGGGCGATTGGGTTTGACATGTATACACTGATATGTGTAAAATTGAAGACTAATCAGAACCTGCAGTATAAAACAACCAAGCAAACAAACAAACAAAAAAAAAACAACTAATACTAAACTTTCTTTGGGTTATTTGTATGGAAATATGTTAATATAAATGTTTCAGACATTACATGAAATTTCTAAAAATCTTATATGTTCTGGTATAATGTTATAAGTCATATTTCTAGTTATTACTTTAAAATGTATATCTCAGAAATAACTATATTTCCTTGTCAATTGCATTATTATTAACTTTCATCAAATCTTTAACTGTGGGCATTTCTAAGTCTTTTGTTCTTTACAGACAGTTCTGGGTGTACTCTGATGCTTTTGCAAATATGTTCCTATAAAAGGAACATATTTGTTTCATCTTCAAGGAATTCATGGAAAAGACTCTTGACAAGTACAGGTTTCTGGTAACTGACTGTGCTTCTGAAGTGAATGAATAAGCATTTTCAGAACTCTAATGGAAAACTGATGAATTCATAAAAGTGCTAACAAAAGATCAAGATGAAAAAAAAATAATTACATGGGACTGAGTGAACTGATGAGGATGATTATAATTTTTGTGACTTTCTGTTTGAATAAAAAAAAATATCCCACAACGACTCAGAGGCAAAAAATATACAAATCAATATTTACTGCGAAGGAAAGGAGCTGTTACAGTGGAGGATTATTGGACTGAATGTCAATATTATGACACAGTATGAGGTTGTTTCATGTTTGGTAAATGCAATCACTGTTGCTTTTGTTGTGGTCATCCATTTACAATGCTTGCTGTCAGTTTATCTCTTGTAAAAATAAAATACAGTGTGTATGTGTGTGGAAAAAAATGGTAATTTTGTGATGGGATGGAGGTATTAGCTAATGCTATGGTGGTAATCTTTCTGCAATATATAAATGCATCAAATCATCATGCACCTTAAACTTATAAAATCTTGTATGTCAATTATATCTCAATAAAGCTGGGGGGGAATAAAAAAATATGAAGAATCAAATTTTTTCCATATTAAAGGTTGAATACTCTTCCCTTGTGTTATAAAATTAGCAATAGACAAATGTCAGGCAGCAGAAGCAACTATACAAGTATACATTACATTGGTTTATTTATTCTCTAAATAAACTGAGTAAGACTATTAGTACATGATTCAGAACAATTCATGTTTTAATAATTCAAGTTACTCCAGGCCTCCATAGTTAACAATTAAGAAAATAGCCTCCAGAAACATGGGATCATGACCAAGATGGTTTTCCCCAGATGGTCAGAATAATTCAATAATGAAAATGGAAGAATTCTATATTTTCATAATTCTTGAATAATTTTTAGAAGAAAGTACTGTGTGCATTGAATTTTAAATAATCAATTTTAATGAAAAAAGATGACTTGACCTGATTTCGTAAAAAAGATATTTGCTATATTCCATTTCAGGTTCAATTATGAATAATTAATTTTAATGATTTCATATAAAATTTAATGTTCTGAGTGAGCTCTGAAATCGTACACTTTTGGATTTCTTATCTTTATTGAATAGGGACCAGGGAAGTTTGCTTAAATATAGAATCATTTTTAAAGTTTTAAGAAGCTAAAATTATTACTATTCAAAAATATTAATAAACATTACTATGATGATTTACAATAAAATATTAGTCCACTGTGAAAAGTCATTAGTACTGTTTTTGGTTAAGTGTCAGTGGACATTGTATAATGGACATCAATACGTAGAAATATAAAGAAATGATTACTTGTTTCTAAGTCAATAAAATTATTCTTAACGTCCCAATTTAATATGTCTAAAATGCTTACTAACTTATCTGTACATTGATAACATTTTGAAACTAAAAAGCTTCCAAATTGCATTGATTCTATAGATACTATGCACACTGGATTTTACAAAAAATACGGGCATATATAAGATGGCATGCCACTTAAAATTATCTTATAAATGACTTTGGACACTTCTTTGTTTAACAAAAAATTAGGAAAACCTTGCATTGTTTGTAATCAGCATTTTTTAAAATTCAAAATCCTTGCTTATTCATTTTTTCCTGAAATATTGTGTTGTTTCTAAAGACTGACTCAAAATAAAAGGATGGGTCTTCCCTGGTGGTGCAGTGGTTGGGAGTCCGCCTGCCGATGCAGGGGACACGGGTTCTTCCCCCGGTCCGGGAGGATCCCACATGACGCGGAGCGGCTGGGTCCGTAAGCCATGGCCACTGAGCCTGTGCATCCAGAGCCTGTGCTCCGCAACGAGAGAGGCCACAGCAGTGAGAGGCCCACGTACTGCAAAATAAATAAATAACTAAAAATAAAATAAAATAAAAAATAAAAGTATGTTTATCTCCTAAATGTGACATCCTTGTTGAAACAAATTTAAAGTAAATTAAGTGTAGATTATCTTATTGCAAGATTCTGGATAAGTTTATAGCAGAAGAACTCTTTGTGTCTGGTTTGCCCTATGTGAAATCCATATTTTCTGTAATCACTCATGAACTCTTTTGAATTTTTAGGAATACAGAATCAGATATAGCAGTTAATACAAGGAAGACATAAAAAAGAAGGAAAACCATAAAATCTTCTTATTAATGGGACTTTTAAACTTTCTAATCCAGATAAGGACCAAGTTTAATCATCAGTAAAATTAGCAAAAAGAGCTCTAAGATTAAAAGACTTGAATTTGATCCTAAATATAATAACTTGTGACTAAAAGGAGGACTCAAATAGTTATTTGCAAAATAGAGATGAAAATCTCTTTCACTGAATTATTTGGAAGATCAATTAAGATTATATATGTGAAAGTAATTTCTCAAATGCGATAAACTGTACAATTGGTCATTGTGACTATAAGGGCAGTTAGAGGATAAAAGTGCCCTCTACACTCTTTTCCTTCTTATTCCTATAAAGTCTAAATGTCATGTCCATCATGATTTGCTGCATTACATTCTGTTTTTAAAAACACATATGTGCCTATTTTACAATAAATACAACTTTTAACAAAAATATAAAAAGACAGCATTTGGAAAAATCTAAAGGAAATGTGGATTCATTAAAATCTTGGTAAGAGAAGAAAACCATATGGGAAATTAATAGAATTTTTTAAAACTCTGATAACAGATATATAAAAAGTACCATTCAAGAAAAGCAAGGTATAAATGAACTGGTATTATTTTCAAAATATAACTTTGACCACTTTTGATGAATAGTTTATATAAGTTTTTCACAGATTTGAATTGTTTTACAAAAAAATGGTAGATGTATAATATTTTTGTCTCATCATTCTCATTAATTCCATTAAACTTAAAGCTGCTAAGCAAGGATATACTTGCTTAATATAAGCAAATCAAATTATTCTTTCTGGAAATCATTTCTTGTCAATGGTTGTGAAAAATTTAAATATAACTAGTTGATTTAATATATATATATATATATACAAACACACATATATACATAAATATATATATATATACATACATACATTACCCCATTTCTCTATTCCCCTTTATAAAAAACCTCCTTGAAATATTTATCAGTGCTTACAGTCTCCAATTATTTCTTCCTGTTTTCTGTTGAATCTATTCTTCACAGGATTTCAACCCCACCTGTACACTAAAATAACACACGTCAAGTCTTATTATGTCCAGTGGTTAATGGTTAATCGTCTTTTTACCTAACCCATGAGAGTATTTTTTCACTCTATGGTGGTTGTGGAATCAACACCTAAGAGAAATCTACACTAGGGATAAAAATGTACAAATATTCATTGTTCAATTAGTGGTTTAAGCCATGACCCAGGAAGAGATTACCAAGTCAAACACTATGTAGATAAGAGAAGATCTTTGAGTACAGGGGAACCTCAAATTTAAGGACCCCGGGTAATAAGAATTGACAAAAAGATAATAATACAAAGCCGCCTGAAATCTAGAAGGAAAACCAAGAATATGAGCTGTTCTGGGAACCAGACAACATTTCTGAGAAAGAGAGACTAATGCTGCTGATAGTTCAGTAAGAAGAGTACTGACAATTGACCATGGGGTTTAGTATCTTGAAGATCACTGCAAAAGGTCAAGATAGGGTGAGAAGAAATATTGAATAAAGTGAGTAGAAAAAAATACTTTTGAGGATTATTGTTGTAATTGAAAACAGGGAAATGGGGTTAAAGTTGAAGAGGGTAGAGGTGTCCAGAGAAGTTTTGCCTTTGCTGTTTGTCTCCTGGTTGTTTAAAATCACGAACATAGCAGTGTGTTTTCATGCTGATGGATGGAAAAAGCAAAATTGATAATGAAAAAGAGAGATAGAAAATTTGTTAATGCGATGTCTTGATGTCCTTGGATAGGACAAGAAATGGAATCTAGGGCACACATAGAGGACTGGACTTACCTTGTAGCACAGTGGGACCATGTGTGATAATTGAAAGGAAGGCAAAGTACATGAGAACTGAGGCTATGATGAGTAAGGATAGGCAAGCAATGTGATTCGAGTTTAATAATTAAAAAAAAAAATT
This sequence comes from Monodon monoceros, assembly GCF_005190385.1. NCBI lineage: Eukaryota > Metazoa > Chordata > Mammalia > Artiodactyla > Monodontidae > Monodon > Monodon monoceros. The sequence continues at coordinate 47,424,000 of NW_021703785.1, read as the reverse complement.
AAGAGAAACTACAATATGGCCCCAAACTGAATTAGAAATTGGGCTAATATATAAAATGCTATAGGAAAATGGTTCATGGCTTTAGAAATATATGTGTGTATGCACACATGTGTGTATAGATTTTTGTTTAGTTTTCCTCTTTTCCCAACCCCAAACTTCGTCCTAATATTGTTAATATCATGTTTGGTTACATTCCTAAATTATTATTCAGCAATAAGCAAATATATTCCCATAGACTAATTCTAGCAGGCATTCTATGACACAAATCTCTTCCCCAGGAGTTTGGTAAACACACGATATTCCCAGTAGAGGAGAATATCAATAAATTTTATTTATTTTTTAAAATAAATAAAATTTTATTTCTTTTTTAAATAAAATTTATTTCTTTTTTAAATAAAATTTACTGCTCAGGGCTTTTAAGAAAGGAAAGTCATGTAAAATAATAATTTACAGGTAAATTTTAATTTATTTAATGATAAGAACCAAGATAAAAGTACACTGATGATTGTACTGGGTGGTATTATTAGTACTGTATTAGGGAAGGGAGAAGATAAGAAATTGTGTTTTCATGTTGAACAATAACATTCACTTACCTGAAACCTAGTGTGTGATTACTATCAATGGCACGTGGGATTTAAAATGTGGAATATTATGGTTTTCCAATGAGTTGTTTAGTCAGCATGATGCTACACTAACCATCACATGCTTCAAAGAAGAGACTCTTGATTTTTGCATTTCAAAAGCACTACCTTCTTTTCTTTAAGGTTCAAAAAATAGTTCTGTGTATTACAAATTTTCATCCTAAGGATCATCTCAGACTAATTCACCTTCCCTCCTGAATGATAAAGATGAAGATTGCTAAGCATCACAATCATGTTCCCTTCGAAGGAGACAATGAGTGGTAATTGGGATCTCAGAAGATGGGCAGAACCTATGTCGTGATTTTGATTTGTAGTTGATGAAGTGAATAAAGAAAAAGTGACAAGCTGGATTTTAAACAAGAACAGAACAGATTTACAAGGTCAAGACTTATGCATTTCTAATAGAGTGGGTAGCTTAATAATACAAATATTTTACCTACCTACCTCCTACCTTAAGTATAATATTTTTTGAGATAAATTATTCTAGTTATGGGTTATCTGTTTTGTGAAAAAGATAAAAGTCCATGGTCTAAAGGAAATTCCAGAGTTAATAATTTTGAAAAGCAGATCTGTGAGTTTATCATTTTTCTTGATGTTTACAGTCTGGCTGCACTTACTTATAACCACATGCACTTACAGGGTGAACATCTTTCTTCTATACTGTCTTCCAGGTCTGCGGTGTGACCTGGAAGTCTAATGTTGTTCACCTGCCCAGTGGATTCAGAGGTAAATTTAGCCTCTTTAATTGTGCCTGTATTTCTTTCTACTGTTTCTCCTCCAAACATTTTGCAAGTGTCAATTTTGCCTAATAGACTCAATATTTGATCAAAACCTTGGAGTTCTTCCAAAAGACTGAGTGCAGAACACTGTCACTTATTATAATCCCTTCCCCTTTGCCACTCACCACCCAGAACTTAGCTGTGATTTATTTTATATTCAAACATTTCATGTAGTCCTTTGCTAATAGTTATCCAAACCTCAGCTTGAAGCTCATATCCAAAAGTTGTGATGAAGCTTTGCACATTGCTTCCTTAGATAAGACCTCCAGACTAGATTGAATTTGCCCACCTCTCCAACTGTGGCACTGAGCACACTATCAATTGCCCTTCTAATTCAAAAGTGTCATTTACTCATCCCTGACTATGCACCTGTTCTTCCTTCTGGAAAGTAATTCTACTTCTTCTTCTTAAACTACCTTAAAAAATTATTTCTCAAGATGGAGTATGCATAGTATTCAGAGATTTAGCAAGCTCTGACTCTTCCTGGCAGTTTTGATTTATCTCTTCTCTATGTTCAACTACAATTTGTTAAAGTGGTGACCTTGCTACACGGTGCTTGCTCTGTTTGCTTCTCTGACTCCCTCACTAGACAAACAATGTCTGGAAGACAGAGACTGACTTATCCATCTGTGCATCCATTGTGCCCTGTGCTTAAACCATAGGAAGTGCTCAGTAAAAGAGAATGAATGAATGAAAGGATGAATGAATGAATGAATGAATGTTCTTATCCACCTGCTCTCTTCTCTCATAGTTTATAGATGATGAAAATGAAAGATTTGAAGGTAAGTGAAAAAGCCAAGACATTGAGTTAGTGTTCTAATTGGGATAAACCTAGGCTTATTGACTCCTACTTGAGTGACCATTTAGTCATAGTCTTCTATTACAAATACCACTGATTTTTCATCAAGCAATGTGCTGGATTTATATTTATTTTACTAAGTATATTCACACATTGTGAAGAAGATATTAATACCTTATTTAACAGGTGAAGATCCTGAGCCTTGGAGAGGTAATTTACATGAAATTGTTTCCTAGTTAGTAGAAAACCTGTGACTTTAAACAGGTTTTCTGATTCCAAATCCTCTTTTAGTCACTGTTTTATGTTGCCTCTCCAAAAGTCAGTGCATCTCTTTTAATGATCTTTTGTGTTATTTTTCATGACAAAGCTTGTCAGACTTTCTCTTTTTCCTCTACTCACAAATAACAACACTGTAAGTGTAGAACGTAACTAAAAAGATTTGTTTATTTATTTATTTTACAATACGGTTTATTTTACCAACCACATGTTAGGCATTATTTGCACCTCTGGGGTGTATTATGATTTTCATATGCTACATTTGCTGAAAATTGAAATGAACCTTTCTTTCTTTAAAATAACCTGTCAACTATGAAAATCAGTTTTGTATCAATTTTATGGCAAGGCTGTGCAAGCGAGAAAGCTTCATGCTCAGGCATTTCAGTGCATTAGTTACTATTTGTGCTATCATTTTCAATAATATCAGTAATTTTTATTGCTAGTAAAGTAGCACATAAGTCATTTTTGGATAATAAAAGTATTTTCTGGCAATATTCCAATATACATGCTTTGAAATTGAGCGCTAGTAGTTCATTGTAATACATCCCAATGTTCTCACTGCTTTGGTTTTGTGAACTAGTGTGCCTACATTTTTCATTTATTTGCCCTTGCCTTGCTGCTACTCTTCCTCATAAGGAGAAGTTTCCAACTCAGTTGCTTTTCTATTTAAAAGTGTCTTTGTTGTGGATTACAGTAAATGATTTAGCTCATTGGTTATATGCTTGGTGGAACATCCTCAGGCTTATTTTCACAGCTAAGCAAAACTTTGCTAGATGGTCTTTGAATTCGAAGGCTGCTTTTGGCAACTCCAGGAAGGATAGTGCTGATTATTTAGAAAACTGTAGCTTTATAAATGACCACTCTCCAGTGGCAGGAAATTAATGGCAGAAGAGTGGTAAATAGGGTCATTTCATTTTATTCACAACCTGCATGTATTCTAAGGAAATGGTTATAGCCTGGAAGAAGAGAACAAGGGAAATTTGTAAGATGTTGGAAACTTTATTGCTAAGATTGAAAAAAAGTTTCATGTACCATTGGTTAAAATTATTATAAGTAGTCTAATTTTATTGTTTCTTAGAAAAGCAAAATTCGGGGGTAGTATCCTAGGTGAGCCTCATGGGCAGGTAGCAAACATAAGAAGTATGCCTCTGTTATTTTAAACCACTGATGATTGGAGTTCATTACTTCAGCATAGTAAGAATGTTTAAGAAAAGTTCTTTGGCCCTGATATTAGCAATAAAATTGGATTTTCTTTTTTCAACAACATTCCTGAACACTGGGACAATCCAAAATATTAAGTTACTCTATATGACTGAGATTAAATCAGAATGAGGTAAGATTTGGAATAAAGTTATATTTTGTTGTTGTTTGTGTTTTGTTTTGTTTTATTTAAAATACCTGGAGGAATAAATTTCTTCAGATTTGTTTAAGAGTTTTGCATCATTTCTAACCTTATCTCTAAACATTTCTGGTTGGGGTTGTTTTATCTAATCAATATATAGATGTTCCAAATAAAAACAGACTAAAATATGTGTTTCATTGATCTAGAATATGGACTGTCAAAAGTTGAGATAGCCAAATGTCTCCATAAGTGTGTGATATTGATTTGATAAAGAATTTACTCTATTATAGGGACCTCAAAGAGATACATAAAACCATATTGGTTTAAATCTGTCACTTTAGGATACTGGCCAGCATGAAAACAATGTTCATTGTGTTCAGTGAATAAAGCTTTAGTACAAAGGTTGAGTAGTGTATTGTAATGAATTGGGACAATGTAATTAGTTATAAGGTCTGTGAAAATTTATTACCTTAAGCCTTTGGGGTCTGAATCAATAGTCCTTTGCTCAATCATAACTGAAATCAATGAAGTGAATTCCCCAAGAAAGGCTACAGAATTGACTGTGAGATATTAACATAGGGACCATTTTAGCTGTAAGCTAACAAGGTAATGTTTTAGAAGATGATCTATCACAACTGCATGAAAAATTCCTGAATTAGTTAGGTGACATTATTTGGCCTCTGTTCCCTTGCTGATACATTAAGTAAGATAACAAAGTTGTGGGTTGTCCTGTTGGTGGCACGGCCCAATATTATCTTAATTATCCCTCATTATGAATGTTGCTAGACTAAGGCTAGAACATACCAGAGTTGTGAGGATGGTGTTAAATTATCCATCACCATTATAATCAGGCAAGTATAAGTTTCACCACGGTAGGTAAGACAAGAGCTTTTTTTTTTTCATTTTACATTGAATAAAAACAAAATTCTTTCTGAGTATATGTAACACACATGAATAGTCATTTTATACATTCTTTTTTTTTTAAAGTGTGAATTTAGTTTTCTGAGTATTAGGATGCAAAGACATAGTTTATATACTAAGATTTTTTCTTGTGTACTTTTATTCCAAAATAATTAACTTTACTTAAAATTTAGTAAATATACTCCTGTTTTATAAAATTGAATATTGATCCCATTTAATTCACTATTGTCCTCAATTTCACTACAGGTATCTGTTCTGCAAAAATTAATTTGCTATGGCATCAATTTTATTTAATTCATCAATGAATGGCCATTCAGACATGAAAGATAATGGATTAACCTGTGAAATTTCTCTCCCTCACAAAAATATATTATGTAAAATGTATACTGTTTTGTTTCAGTCTTAAAACTAATATTTACAGAATTAATCATTTTTCTCTTTTGAAAGACTGGCTCTAAAAATAATTTTCCTAAACTGCTTTCTCTAGAAATCAAGGTGCTATACAAATTTTCTATTTTTGAAGTCTTTCTTCACTAAAATGAATACATTAGATCGGATGTTCTATCTCGATATTAATTTTTGATATGTGGGCCATTGCAGTAAAATTTTATGGAACTTCCTGAGGTGGTCTACTTTTAATCATCATATGATTTTTTTCCTTAAAATATTTGGAAATTCTAAAGTATTTAACATATTTAAAATTATTTTGATGCTTACTTTCATATTGTCTCTTGGTAGATTTTGTTTCTTCACATTGAAAAAAGGTATCAGGTATTAATTCTTTTCCCCTCTTCCTCTTAGTGTGTATATATATACATATATATACACACACACACTTCTGTTTTAGATTGTTTAACTTGTATTATGAAGATCACCAGGGATTTTCTAATTTTCAATTACGTTTTCCTCAGTTCTCTTAATGAAGGACATCAGCATCTCACTGCTCTTGGTCATCTTCCTTCAAAAAATCTCTCTCATTTGGCTTCTGTGGCTTCATTTTATAATTGATCATAACTCTGCAATCAGTATTATGGCTTTAAAGTTGTTTGTTTGTTTTCCTTCCATTGTTATGGCTTTAATGAGTATTTTAATTTATTCAACCAACATGGATTTATTGACTATCTGTCAAATACATAGATATACCATAAATGAATGCTGAGTTTGTCAAATGCTTTTTCTGCATTTATTGAGATGATCATGTGCTTTTCCTTTAAGCTGTTGATATGATAGATTGTATTAATTATTTTTGATTGTTGAACCAATTTACAATCTTGGGATAAACCCCACTAGTCACGATGTAGTTTCTTTTGTGTATATTACTGAATATATTTTGCTCTTGTTTGGTTAATAATTTTGCATTCATACACATGAAGGTTGTTGGTCTGTAGTCTCCCTTTCTTGTAACGTCTTTAGTCATTTTAGTATTTTGGTAATGCTGGACTTACAGTGAGTTGGGAAGTGTCCCCTCCTCTTCTTTTTCAGGAAGAGGTAGTATTGCTTTGGTATTTTTTCTTTTTTAAATGTTTGATAGAATTTGCTCAGGAAACAATTTGGGCCTGATGTTTTATTTATTGAAAGGTTATAATTACAAATTCACTTTCTTTAATAAGATTATTTCTATTCCCCAGTTTTATTGATGTATAGACAAAACTTGAATATATTTAAGGTATACAATGTGATGTTTTTATATACATATACACTGTGAAATGTTTACCACAATCAAGCTAGTTAAAATATCCATCACCTCACATAGTTACCATTTTTTGTGTGTGAGAACAATTAAGATCTACTCAGCCAATTTCATGTGTACAGTGAAGTATTGTTAATGACAGTCACCATGCTGTAGTACATCCAATCTTCAGAACTTCATCCTACATATCTAAAACTTTGTACCCCTTGACCAACATTTTCCCTATTTTCTGCATCCCCTAGCCCCTGGTAACCACCATTTTACTCTCTGCTTCTAAGAGTCTGACTTCTGTATGTTCCACATCTAAGTGAGATTAGACAGTATTTGTCTCTCTGTGTCTGACTTATTTCACTTGGCATAAGGGTCTCCAGTTTTATCCATTTTGTTGTAATACACAATGGAATATTGTTCAGCCTCAAGAAATAAGGAAATCTTATTATGTGTGTATGTGTATATAAATATATATACACAATATATATAGCATATATACTATAGATTGTACTAATATATACTATCTATAGTACATATACTATACATATATATATATATAATTTTCTCTATACATTCATATGTTAATAGATACTTACGTTGTTTCCATATCTTGGCTTTTGTGAATAGTGTCAATAATGTTGCAGTGCACCTGAGAGGGCAGACATCTCTTCAATAACCTGTTTTCACTTCCTTTGGATGTATACCCAGAAGTGGGATTGCTGGATTTTACGGTAGTTCTATTTTTAGTTTTTTTGAGGAACCTCCCTACTATTTTCCATAGTAGCTGCACTAATTTACATTCCAACCAACGGTGTTCAAGGTTTCCCTTTTCTCCACATCCTCTTCAACAGCTCTTGTTATTTCTTGTCTTTTTGATAATAGCCATGCTCACAGGTGTAAGACAATACCTCCTTGTGATTTTGATTTGCATTTCCCTGATGATTAGTGATGTTGAGCACCTTTTCACATATCTGTTGGTAATTTGTGTGTCTTCTATCGAGAAATGTCTATTCAGGTCCTTTTCCCATTTTTAAATCAGACTATTTTCTTGTTTTTGAGTTTTTTGAGTTCCTTATATATTTTGGATATTAACCCCAAATTAAATACTTGGCTTGCAAATATTTTTTCCCATTACACAAGTTGCCTCTTTGTTGATTGTTTCTTTTGCTAGGCAAAAACATTTTAGTTTGATGCAATCTAATTTGTCAATTTTAGCTTTCATTTGCTGCCTATGCTTCTGAGGTCATATCAAAAATATCATTGCCCAGACCCATGTCAAAAGGAATTCTCCCTATTTTCTTCTAGTAGTTTACAGTTTCAGGTCTTATGTTTAAGTCTTTAACCCATACAGAGTTGATTTTTTTTTGTATAGTGTTAATAAGGATCCTGTTTCATTCTTCTACATGTGGACATCCAGTTTTCCCAATACCATTTATTGTGCCCAACTGTAGGTTGTTTTGGTGACTACCCCATGCACACTTGAGAAGAATGTGTATTCTGCTGTTGGGTGGAGTATTCTAATAAGGCATTTAGTTAACCTGATAAATATTGTTTTTCAGGTCATTGCCAATTTTCTGCCTACCTTTATTAATTAATGAGAAAATATTGTTGAATATTGAAATATATTTATGCATTGTTGATTTTTTCTTTCATTTCTTGTTTCATACGTTAGAAACTCTTTGGGGGAGAATACACATTAGTGTTTTATGTATTATTGGATAATATACTCATTTGTCATTTTGTAATATTTACTATATGCCTAATAATATTTCTTCTTCTGAAGTCTATTTTTTATGTTATTAATATAGCAATTCTATCTTTATTTTGTTTTGTGTCTATATGGAGTTTCTCTGTCCATTCTTTTTCTTTTAATATGTTTATGCCTTTTTTTGAGATATAATTCATATAAAATTCATCTAATTAATTATACAATTAAACATTTTAGTGTATTCACGAGGCTTTACAACCATCACAATTACCTAATTCAGAACATTTTGATCATTCCAAAAGGAATTCCATACACATTAGCAGTCACTCCACTATTTCCTGTCTCCATAGATTTCCCAGTTTCTAGATATTTTCTGTAAGCAGACTTATTTACTATGTGGCCTTTGTGGCTGGCTTCTTTCACCTAGCATAAGGTTTTCAAAGTTCATTCATCTAGTAGAATATATCAGTACTTAATTCCTTTTAACGACTGCATAATATTCCACTTGTGTGTATATTTATACACACATATATATATATTTGCTTATCTATTCATTTAATTAAAACAAGTTATTTCCACTTTTTTGCTATTATGAATAATGCTTCTACGAACTTTTTAGTACAAGTTTATGTGTGAAGCTATGTTTTCAGTTCTCCTGGGTATATACCTAGGAATGGAATTGCAGGCTTTTATGGTAACTCTATGCTTAACTTATTTAGGAACTGCACACTGTTTATCAAAGAAGCTGCACAGTTTTACATTCCCACCAGTTCCAATTTCATATTTCAAGTTACCACAGTTCTCATTTCCCCACATCCTTGTTACCATTTGTAATTTTCCTTTTTTTTTTTTTTTTTAAATTTATTGCAGCCATCATGGCAGGAGTGAAGTGTTATGTCATTGTGTGTTTTTTTTTTTTTTTACATTTCCCTAATGATTATGGATGTTGAACACTTTTTCATGTGCTTGTTGGTCAATTGTATATCTTCTTTGGGAAATGGTTTAGTAAAGTCCTTTGCCCATTTTTTAATTGGATTTTTTATTGTTGAGTTTTGAGAGTTCTTTACATATTGTGGAAATGAGATACTTATCAGATAAATGATTTAGAGATGTCTTCTCATGTTCTTTGGTTATCTTATCAATTTCTTGACTGTGTCCTTTGAATCACAAAAGCTTTTAATCTGCATGAAGTTTGGTTTCTTTTTATTTTTTTTGGGGGGGTGTTGCTATGCTTTAAGAGTCATATAAAAGAAAGCATTGTCTAATCTAAAGTCACAAAGATTTACACTTGTACTTTCTCCTGAGAGTTTTATAGTGTGAGATCTTACAAATGTAAGATCTTTGATCCACATTGAGTTATTTTTTATCTGTTGTGAAATAGAAGTACAACTTCATTCTTTTATATATGGATATCCAGTTATTCTAACAAAATTTGTTGAAAAAACTATTATTTCTTCATTGAATGGTCTCAGCAATTTTATTGAAAATCAGCTAACCATAGATATATGGGTTTACTTCTGAAATTTCAGTTCTATTCCATTGACTATTATGTCTATTCTTTATTCCAGTAAAATGCTATCTTCATTACTGTACCTATTGCAGTAGGTTTTGAAGTCAGGAAGTGTGAGTTCTCCTAGTTTATTCCTATTTTTTAAGATTGCTTTACCTATTCTGGGATGCTTCATTTACATGTAAATTGTAAGATTAACATGTGAATGGTAGAATTAATATGTCAATTTCTGCAAGAAATCCAACTGGGATATTGAGAATAATTGCACTGAATATGGGGAATATTTATTAGTAAGATGCAATAGAGTGACTGATGTTTGTATATTGAATCAACCTTATGTCCTGTGGATAATCTCACTTGGGCATGGTATATAATCCTTTTCCTGTGTTACTGGATTTGACTTGTTAATATTTTGTTGAGAATTTTATGTATTCATACGGAATTTGGGTCAGTAATTTTAAGATCTCGTAATACCATTCTCTGACTTTGGTATCAGAGTAATGCTGGCCTCATAGATTGAGTTAGAAAGTGTTTTCCCGGGGGACCTTGAAGAGTAAGACGCAGAGATCGCCTTCCTCCCCACGGATACACCAGAAATACATCTACACGTGGAACAACTCCTACAGAACACCTACTGAAGGCTGGCAGAAGACCTCAGACCTCCCAAAAGGCAAGAAACTCCCCACGTACCTGGGTAGGGCAAAAGAAAAAAAGAAAAAACAGAGACAAAAGAATAAGGACGGAACCTGCACCAGTGGGAGGGAGCTGTGAAGGAGGAAAAGTTTCCACACACTAGGAAGCCCCTCCGCGGGCGGAGACTGCGGGAGGCGGAGGGGGGAGCTTCGGTACCGCGGAGTAGTGCACAGCGACGGGTGCGGAGGGCAAAGCGGGGAGATTCCCGCACAGAGGATCGGTGCCGACCGGCACTCACCAGCCCGAGAGGCTTGTCTGCTCACCCGCCGGGGCGGGCGGGGCTGCGAGCTGAGGCTCGGGTTTCGGTTTTGGACGGAGCGCAGGGAGAGGACTGGGGTTGGCGGCTTGAACATAGCCTGAAGGGGTTAGTGCACCACGACTAGCCGGGAGGGAGTTCGGGGAAAAGCCTGCACCTGCCGAAGAGGCAAGAGACTTTTCCTTCCCTCTTTGTTTCCTGGTGCGCGAGGAGAGGGGTTTAAGAGCGTTGCTTAAAGGAACTCCAGAGACGGGCGCGAGCCGCGGCTAAAAGCGCGAACCCCAGAGACGAGCGCGAGCCGCGGCTAAAAGCGCGGACCCCAGAGACGGGCGGGAGACGCTAAGGCTGCTGCTGCCACCACCAAGGGGCCTGTGTGCGAGCACAGGTCACTCTCCACACCCCTCTTCCGCGGAGCCTGTGCAGCCCGCCACTGCCAGGTTCCCGGGAACCAGGGACAACTTCCCCGGGAGAACGCACGGCGGGCCTCAGGCTGGTGCAACGTCACGCCGGCCTCTGCCGCAACGTCACGCCGCCTCTGACGCCGCAGGCCCGCCCCGCACGCAGTGCCCCTCCTTCCCCCCCCCCACCCCCGGCCTGAGTGAGCCAGAGCCCCGAATCAGCGGCTCCTTTAACCCCGTCCTGTCTGAGCAAAAAACAGACGCCCTCCAGCGACCTACACGCAGAGGCAGGGCCAAATCCAAAGCTGAGCTCCTGTGAGCTGTGAGAACAAAGAAGAGAAAGGGAAATCTCTCCCAGCAGCCTCAGAAGCAGCGGATTAAAGCTCCACAATCAACTTGATATACCCTGCATCTGTGGAATACCTGAATAGACAAGGAATGATCCCAAATTGAAGAGGTGGAATTTAGGAGCGAGATCTATGATTTTTTCCCTTTTCCTCTTTTTGTGAATGGGTACGTGTATGCTTCTGTGTGAGATCTTGCCTGTATACTCTTGCTTCCACCATTTGTCCTAGGGCTCTATCTGTCCATGGTTTTTAAAAAAAAAATTTTTTTTCTCAATAATTAATTTTAATTGTAATAACTTTATTATACTTTACCTTCGTTCTTTCTTTCTTTCTTTCCTTCCTTCCTTCCCTCCTTTAGACAACGAATCACCCCAAATTGAGGAGGTGGTCTCTGAGAGCAAGATTTATGATTTTTCCCCCTTTACCTCTTTTTGTGAAGGTGTATGTGTATGCTTCTGTGTAAGATTTTCTCTGTATAGCTTTGCTTCCAACATTTGTCCTAAGGTTCTATCCGTCCCTTTTTTTTTTTCTAAATATTTTTTAATTCAATAACTATATTATACTTTATTTTATTTTTACTGTATCTTCTTTCTTTCTGTCTTTTTTCCTTCTTTCCCTCCTTCCTTCCTTCCTTCCTCCCTCCCTCCCTCCCTCCTTTCTTTCCTTCTTTGCTTCTTTCTTCCTTCCTTCCTTTCCTCCTTTCCTTCTTTCTTTCCTCATACTTCTACTAATTCTCTCTACTTTTTTTCCCTTTTATTCTGAGCCGTGTGGATGAAAGGCTCTTGGTGCTCCAGGCAGGAGTCAGGGCTCTGCCTCTAAGGTAGGAGAGCCAACTTCAGGACACTGGTCAACAAGAGACCTCCCAGCTCCACATAATATTAAATGGCGGAAATCTCCCAGAGACCTCCATCATAACACCAGCACCCAGCTTCACTCAACGACCAGCAAGCCACAGTGCTAGACAACCTATGCCAAACAACTAGCAAAACAGGAAAACAACCCCACCCATTAGCAGAGAGGCTGCCTAAAATCATAATAAGGCCACAGACACCCCAAAACACACCACCAGACGTGAACCTGCCCACTAAAGAGACAAGATCCAGCCTCATCCACCACAACACAGGCACTAGTCCCCTCCACCAGGGAGCCTACACAACCCACTGAAACAACCTTAGCCACTGGAGACAGACATCAAAAACAACGGGAACTACGAACGTGCAGCCTGCAAAAAGGAGACCCCAAACATAGTAAGATAAGCAAAATGAGAAGACAGAAAAACACACAGCAGATGAAAGAGCAAGATAAAAATGCACCAGACCTAACAAATGAAGAGGAAATAGGCAGTCTACCTGAAAAAGAATTCAGAATAATGATAGTACGGATGATCCAAAATCTTGGAAGTAGAATGGACAAAATGCAAGAAACAGTTAACAAGGACCTAGAAGAAATAAAGATGAAACAAGCAATGATGAACAACGCAATAAATGAAATTAAAAGTACTCTAGATGGGATCAATAACAGAATAACTGAGGCAGAAGAACGGATAAGTGACCTGGAAGATAAAATAGTGGAAATAACTACTGCAGAGCAGAATAAAGAAAAAAGAATGAAAAGAACTGAGGACAGTCTCAGAGACCTCTGGGACAACATTAAACGCACCAACATTCGAATTATAGGGGTTCCAGAAGAAGAAGAGAAAAAGAAAGGGACTGAGAAAATATTTGAAGAGATTATAGTTGAAAACTTCCCTAATATGGGAAAGGAAATAGTTAATCAAGTCCAGGAAGCACAGAGAGTCCCATACAGGATAAATACAAGGAGAAATACGCCAAGACACATATTAATCAAACTGTCAAAAATTAAATACAAAGAAAGCATATTAAAAGCAGCAAGGGAAAAACAACAAATAACACACAAGGGAATCCCCATAAGGTTAACAGCTGATCTCTCAGCAGAAACCCTACAAGCCAGAAGGGAGTGGCAGGACATACTGAAAGTGATGAAGGAGAAAAACCTGCAACCAAGACTACTCTACCCAGCAAGGATCTCATTCAGATTTGATGGAGAAATTAAAACCTTTACAGACAAGCAAAAGCTGAGAGAGTTCAGCACCACCAAACCAGCTTTACAGCAAATGCTAAAGGAACTTCTCTAGACAAGGAACACAAGAGAAGGAAAAGACCTATAATAACGAACCCAAAACAATATAGAAAATGGGAATAGGAACATACATATCGATAATTACCTTAAATGTAAATGGACTAAATGCTCCCACCAAAAGACACAGATTGGCTGAATGGATACAAAAACAAGACCCTTATATATGCTGTCTACAAGAGACCCACTTCAGACCTAGAGACACATACAGACTGAAAATAAGGGGATGGAAAAAGATATTCCATGCAAATGGAAACCAAAAGAAAGCTGGAGTAGCAATTCTCATATCAGACAAAATAGACTTTAAAATAAGGACTATTACAAGAGACAAAGAAGGACACTACATAATGATCAAGGGATCGATCCAAGAAGAAGATATAACAATTGTAAATATTTATGCACCCAACATAGGAACACCTCAATACATAAGGCAAATACTAACAGCCATAAAAGGGGAGATTGACAGTAACACATTCATAGTAGGGGACTTTAACACCCTGCTTTCACCCATGGACAGATCATCCAAAATGAAAATAAATTAGAAAACACAAGCTTTAAATGATACATTAAACAAGATGGACTTAATTGATATTTATAGGACACTCCATCCAAAAACAACAGAATACACATTTTTCTCAAGTGCTCATGGAACATTCTCCAGGATAGATCATATCTTGGGTCACAAATCAAGCCTTGGTAAATTTAAGAAAATTGAAATTGTATCAAGTATCTTTTCTGACCACAACGCCATGAGACTAGATATCAATTACAGGAAAAGATCTGTAAAAAATACAAACACATGGAGGCTAAACAATACACTACTTAATAATGAAGTGATCACTGAAGAAATCAAAGAGGAAATAAAAAAATACCTAGAAACAAATGACAATGGAGACACAACGACCCAAAACCTATGGGATGCAGCAAAAGCAGTTCTAAGGGGGAAGTTTATAGCAATACAAGCCCACCTTAAGAAGCAGGAAACATCTTGAATAAACAACCTAACCTTGAACCTCAAGCAATTAGAGAAAGAAGAACAAAAAACCCCCAAAGCTAGCAGAAGGAAAGAAATCATATAATAAAAATCAGATCAGAAATAAATGAAAAAGAAATGAAGGAAACGATAGCAAAGATCAATAAAACTAAAAGCTGCTTCTTTGAGAAGATAAACAAAATAGATAAACCACTAGCCAGACTCATCAAGAAAAAAAGGGAGAAGACTCAAATTAATAGAACTAGAAATGAAAAAGGAGAAGTAACAACTGACACTGCAGAAATAAAAAGAATCATGAGAGATTACTACAAGCAACTCTATGCCAATAAAATGGACAATCTGGAAGAAATGGACAAATTCTTAGAAATGCACAGCCTGCCAAGACTCAATCAGGAAGAAATAGAAAATATGAACAGACCAATCACAAGCACTGAAATTGAAACTGTGATTAAAAATCTTCCAACAAAAAAAAGCCCAGGACCAGATGGCTTCACAGGTGAATTCTATCAAACGTTTAGAGAAGAGCTAACACCTATCCTTCTCAAACTCTTCCAAAATATAGCAGAGGGAGGAACACTCCCAAATTCCTTCTACGAGGCCACCATCACCTTGATACCAAAACCAGACAAGGATGTCACAAAGAAAGAAAACTACAGGCCAATATCACTGATGAACATAGATGCAAAAATCCTCAACAAAATACTAGCAAACAGAATCCAACAGCACATTCAAAGGATCATACACCATGATCAAGTGGGGTTTATTCCAGGAATGCAAGGATTCTTCAATATACGCAAATCTATCAATGTGATAAACCATATCAACAAATTGAAGGAGAAAAACCATATGATCATCTCAATAGATGCAGAGAAAGCTTTCGACAAAATTCAACACCCATTTATGATAAAAACCCTGCAGGAAGTAGGCATAGAGGGAACTTTCCTCAACATAATAAAGGCCATATATGACAAGCCCACAGCAAACATCATCCTCAATGGTGAAAAACTGAAAGCATTTCCACTAAGATCAGGAAAAAGACAAGGTTGCCCACTCTCACCACTCTTATTCAACATCGTTTTGGAAGTTTTAGCCACAGCAATCAGAGAAGAAAAGGAAATAAAAGGATTCCAAATCGGAAAAGAAGAAGTAAAGCTGTCACTGTTTGCAGATGACATGATACTATACATAGAGAATCCTAAAGATGCTACCAGAAAACTACTAGAGCTAATCAATGAATTTGGTAAAGTAGCAGGATACAAAGTTAATGCACAGAAATCTCTGGCATTCCTATATACTAATGATGAAAAATCTGAAAGTGAAATCAAGAAAACACTCCCATTTACCATTGCAACAAAAAGAATAAAATATCTAGGAATAAACCTACCTAAGGAGACGAAAGACCTGTATGCAGAAAATTATAAGACACTGATGAAAGAAATTAAAGATGATACAAATAGATGGAGAGATATACCATGTTCTTGGATGGGAAGAATCAACATTGTGAAAATGACTCTACTACCCAAAGCAATCTACAGATTCAATGCAATCCCTATCAAACTACCACTGGCATTTTTCACAGAACTAGAACAAAAAATTTCGCAATTTGTATGGAAACACAAAAGACCCCAAATAGCCAAAGCAATCTTGAGAACGAAAAAAGGAGCTGGAGGAATCAGGCTCCCTGACTTCAGACTATACTACAAAGCTACAGTAATCAAGACAGTATGGTACTGGCACAAAAACAGAAAGATAGATCAATGGAACAGGATAGAAAGCCCAGAGATAAACCTACGCACATATGGACACCTTATCTTTGATAAAGGTGGCAGGAATGTACAGTGGAGAAAGGACAGCCTCTTCAATAAATGGTGCTGGGAAAACTGGACAGGTACATGTAAAAGTATGAGATTAGATCACTCCCTAACACCATACACAAAAATAAGCTCAAAATGGATTAAAGACCTAAATGTAAGGCCAGAAACTATCAAACTCTTAGAGGAAAACATAGGCAGAACACTCTATGACATAAATCACAGCAAGATCCTTTCTGACCCACCTCCTAGAGTAATGGAAATAAAAACAAAAATAAACAAATGGGACCTAATGAAACTTCAAAGCTTTTGCACAGCAAAGGAAACCATAAACAAGACCAAAAGACAACCCTCAGAATGGGAGAAAATATTTGCGAATGAAGCAACTGACAAAGGATTAATCTCAAAAATTTACAAGCAGCTCATGCAGCTCAATAACAAAAAAACAAACAACCCAATCCAAAAATGGGCAGAAGACCTAAATAGACATTTCTCCAAAGAAGATATACAGAATGCCAACAAACACATGAAAGAATGCTCAACATCATTAATCATTAGAGAAATGCAAATCAAAACTACAATGAGATATCATCTCACACCAGTCAGAATGGCCATCATCAAAAAATCTAGAAACAATAAATGCTGGAGAGGGTGTGGGGAAAAGGGAACACTCTTGCACTGCTGGTGGGAAGGTGAATTGGTTCAGCCACTATGGAGAACAGTATGGAGGTTCCTTAAAAAACTACAAATAGAATTACCATATGACCCAGCAATCCCACTACTGGGCATATACCCTGAGAAAACCAAAATTCAAAAAGAGTCATGTACCAAAATGTTCATTGCAGCTCTATTTACAATAGCCTGGAGATGGAAACAACCTAAGCGCCCATCATCGGATGAATGGATAAAGATGTGGCACATATATACAATGGAATACTACTCAGCCTTAAAAAGAAACGAAATTGAGCTATTTGTAATGAGATGGATAGACCTAGAGTCTGTCATACAGAGTGAAGTAAGTCAGAAAGAAAAAGACAAATACCGTATGCTAACACATATATATGGAATTTAAGGGGAAAAAAATGTCATGAAGAACCTAGGGGTAAGACAGGAATAAAGATGCAGACCTACTGGAGAACGGACTTGAGGATATGGGGAGGGGGAAGGGTGAGCTTTGACAGGGCGAGAGAGAGTCATGGACATATACACACTAACAAACGTAGTAAGGTAGATAGCTAGGGGGAAGCAGCCGCAAGGCACAGGGATATTAGCTCGGTGCTTTGTGACAGCCTGGAGGGGTGGGATAGGGAGAGTGGGAGGGAGGGAGACGCAAGAGGGAAGACATAGGGGAACATATGTATATGTATAACTGATTCACTTTGTTATAAAGCAGAAACTAACACACCATTGTAAAGCAATTATACCCCAATAAAGATGTTTAAAAAAAAAAAAAAGTGTTTTCCCCTCTTTCTACAATTATTTTTAATTATTATTATTTTGTCTTTTATAGAATTTGAAAAAACTGGTCTTTTTTTTTTTTTTAAATCATTGGTAGACTTCACAAATGAAGCCATCCCATTGCTATCAGGCCCTGGGCTTTTCTTTGTAGAACTTTAAAAACTGCTAATTCAATCTCTTTGCTCTTTAGAGTTCTATTCGGATTTTCTATTCCTTGTTGAGCCAGTTTCAGCATTTTTCTAGGGGTTTGTCCATTTCATCTAGGCTTTCTAATTTGATGGCAAACAATAGTTCATATTGTATGAAATCCTTTTTATTTCTGCCAAGTTGATAGTAATGTCTCCTTTATCATTCTTGATATTAATAATTTGAATTTTCTCCTTTATTTCAATCTAGTTAAAGGACTTCAATTTTGTTGATTTTCAAAGAACTAACTTTTTATTTCGTTGATTTTCTGCATTGTCTTTGGACTCTCTATGTCATTTATTTCCACCCAAATCTTATTACTCCCTTCCTTATGCTTCCTTCAGATTGATTGTGCTCTTTCTTAGTTTCTTAAGGTGGCATTTAAGTTATTGATTTGAGATGATTATTCTTGTTTCAATAAAGGTACTTACAGCTATAAAATTCCTGCTAAGCACTGCTTTTAAGTTATTGATATGCCGTGCTTTCATTTATATATATATATTTTTTCTTTTTTAACATCTTTATTGGAGTATAATTGCTTGACAATGTTTTCTCAGTTTCTGCTATATAAAAAAGTGAATCAGCTATATGTATACATATATCCCCATATCTCCTCCCTCTTGTGTCTCCTTCCTACCCTCTCTATTCCACCCCTCTAGGTGGTCACAAAGTATCAAGCTGATATCCCTGTGCTATGTGGCTTCTTCCCACTATCTATTTTACATATGGTAGTGTATATATGTCAATGCCACTCTTTCACTTTGTCTCAGCTTATCCTACCCCGTCCCCATATCCTCAAGTCCATTCTCTACATCTGTGTCTTTATTCCTATCCTGCACCTAGGTTCAGAATAACCTTTTATTTTTTTCTAGATTCCATATATATGTGTTAGCATATGATATTTGTTTTTCTCTTTCTGACTTACTTTACTCTGTATGACAGACTCTAGGTCCATCCACCTCATTGCAAATAACTCAATTTTGTTTCTTTTTATGGCTGAGTAATATTCCATTGTATATATGTACCATATCTTCTTTATCCATTCATATGTGGATGGACATTTAGGGTGCTTCCACATCCTGGCTATTGTAAATAGTGCTGCAGTGAACATTGTGGTACATGATACTTTTTGAATTATGGTTTACTCAGGGTATATGTCCAGTAGTGGGATTGCAGGGTCGTATGGTAGTTCTATTTGTAGCTTTATAAGGAAACTCCATGCTGATCTCCATAGTGGCTGTATCAATTTATATTCCAACAACAATGCAAGAGGGTTCCCTTTTCTCTACACCTTCTCCAGCATTTACTGCTTGTAGATTTCTTGATGATGGCCATTCTGACACATGTGAGGTGATACCTCATTGTAGTTTTGATTTGCATTTCTCTAATGATTAGTGATGTTGAGCATCTTTCATGTGTTTGTTGCCAATCTGTATATCTTCTTTGGAGAAATGTCTATTTAGGTTTTCTGCCTATATTTGGATTGAGCCGTTTGTTTTTTTGATATTAAGCTGCATGAGTTGCTTGTATATTTTGGAGATTAATCCTTTGTCAGTTGCTTTGATTACAAATATTTTCTCCCATTCTGAGGGCTGTCTTTTCATCTTGTTTATGGTTTCCTTTGCTGTGCAAAAGCTTTGAAGTTTCATTAGGTCCCATTTGTTTATTTTTCTTTTTATTTCCATTTCTCTAGGAGGTGGGTCAAAAAGGATTTTGCTCTGATTTATGTGATAGAGTGTTCTGCCTATGTTTTCCTCTAAGAGTTATATAGTGTCTGGCCTTAAATTTAGGTCTTGAATCCATTTTGATATTATTTTTGTGTATGGTGTTAAAGAGTGTTCTAATTTCAATCTTTTACATGTAGCTGTCCAGTTTTACCAGCATCACTTATTGAATAGGCTGTCTTTTCTCCATTTTGTATTCTTGCTGTCTTTATCAAAGATAAGGTGACCATTTGTTTGTAGGTTTATCTCTGGGTTTTCTATCCTGTTCCATTGATCTATATTTCTGTTTTTGTGCCAGTACCAAACTGTCTTGATTACTGTAGCTTTGTAGTATAGTCTGAACTCCAGGAGCCTGATTCCACCAGCTCTGGTTTTCTTTCTCAAGATTGCTTTGGCTTCAGGGTCTTCTAGGTTTCCATAAAAATTGTGAATTTTTTTGCTCTAGTTCTGTGAAAAATGTCATTGGTAGATTGATAGGAAATGCATTGAATCTGTACTTTGCTTTATGTAGAATAGTCATTTTCACAATGTTGATTCTTCCAATCCAAGAACATGGTATATCTCTCCATCTGTTTGTATCATCTTTAATTTCTTTCCTCAGTGTCTTATAGTTTTCTGCATACAGGTCTTTTGTCTCCCTAGGTAGGTTTATTCCTAGATATTTTATTTTTTTGTTGTTGCAATGGTGAATGGGAGTGTTTTCTTAATTTCTCTTTCAGATTGTTCATCATTAGTGTATAGGAATGCAAGAGATTTCTGTGCATTCATTTTGTATCCTTCTACTTTACCAAATTCATTGATTAGCTCTAGTTGTTTTCTGGTAGCATCTTTAGGACTCTCTATGTATAGCTTCATGTCATATGCAAACAATGACAGTATTACTTCTTCTTTTCTGATTTGGATTCCTTTTATTTCTTTTTCTTCTCTGATTGCTGTGGCTAAAACTTCCAAAACTATGTTGAATAATAGTGGTGAGATTGGACAACCTTGTATTGTTCCAGATCTTAGTGGAAATGGTTTCATTTTTTCACCATTGAGAACGATGTTGGCTGTGGGTTTGTCATATGTGGCCTTTATTATGTTGAAGTAAGTTCACTCTATGCCTACTTTCTGGAGGGTTTTTTATAATAAATTGGTGTTGAATTAAGTCAAAAGGTTTTTCTGCATATGTTGACATTATAATATGGTTTTTATCCTTCAGTTTGTTAATATGGTGTATCACATTGATTGATTTGCATATATTGAAAAAATCCTTGCATTCCTGGGATAAACCCCACTTGATTATGGTGTATGATCCTTTTAATGTGCTGTTGGATTCTGTTTGCTAGTATTTTGTTGAAGATTTTTGCATCTATTTTCGTCAGTCATATTAGCCTGTAGTTTTGTTCTTTTGTGACATCTTTGTCTGGTTTTGGTATCTGGGTGATGGCAGCCTCATAGAATGAGATTGGGTGGGTTCTTCCTTCTGCTATATTTTGGAAGAGTTTGAGAAGGACAGATGTTAGCTCTTCTCTAACTGTTTCATAGAATTTGCCTGTGAAGCCATCTGGTTCTGAGCTTTTGTTTGTTGAAATATTTTTAATCACAGTCTCAATTTCAGTTCTTGTGATTAGTCTGTTCATAGTTTCTATTTCTCCCTGGCTCAGATTTGGAAGGGTGAGTATTCCTAAGAATTTGTCCATTTCTTCCAGGTTGTCCATTTTATTGGGCTTTAGTTGCTTGTAGTAATCTCTCATGATCCTTTGTACTTCTGCAGTGCCAGTTGCTACTTCTCTTTTTGCATTTCTAATTCTGTTGATTTGAGTCTTTCCCTTTTTTACTTTTTTTTTTTAACCTCTTTATTGGAGTATAATTGCTTTACAATGGTGTGTTAGTTTCTGCTTTACAACAAAGTGAATCAGTTATACATAGACATGTGTTCCCATATCTCTTCCCTCTTGCATCTCCCTCCCTCCCACCCTCCCTATCCCACCCCTCTAGGTGGTCACAAACCACATAGCTAATCTCCCTGTGCCATGTGGCTGCTTCCCACTAGCTATCCACCTTACGTTTGGTGGTGTATATATGTCCATGCCACTCTCACTTTTTCACAGCTTACCCTTCCCCCTCCCCATATCCTCAAGTCCATTCTCTACTAGGTCTGTGTCTATTCCCGTCCTACCCCTAGGCTCTTCATGACATTTTTTTCCCTTAGATTCCATATATATGTGTTAGCGTATGGTATTTGTTTTTCTCCTCCTGACTTACTTCACTCTGTATGACAGACTCCAGGTCTATCCACCTCACTACAAATAACTCAATTTCATTTCATTTTATGGCTGAGTAATATTCCATTGTATATATGTGCCACACTTTCTTTATCTATTCATCTGTTGATGGACACTTAGGTTGCTTCCATGTCCTGGCTATTGTAAACAGAGCTGCAATGAACATTTTGGTACATGACTCTTTTTGAATTATCGTGTTCTCAAGTATATGCCCAGTAGTGGGATTGCTGGGTCGTATGGTAGTTCTATTTGTAGTTTTTTAAGGAACCTCCATACTATTCTTAATGGTGGTTGTATCAATTTACATTCCCGCCAACAGTGCAAGAGTGTTCCCTTTTCTCCACACCCTCTCCAGCATTTATTGTTTCTAGATTTTTTGATGATGGCCATTCTGACTGGTGTGAGATGATATCTCATTGTAGTTTTGATTTGCATTTCTCTAATGATTAATGATGTTGAGCATTCTTTCATGTGTTTGTTGGCAGTCTGTATATCTTCTGTGGAGAAATGTCTATTTAGGTCTTCTGCCCATTTTTGGTTTGGGTTGTTTGTTCTTTTGTTATTGAGCTGCATGAGCTGCTTGTGAATTTTGGAGATTAATCCTTTGTCATTTGCTTCATTGGCAAATATTTTCTCCCATTCTGAGGGTTGTCTATTGGTCTTGTTTATAGTTTCCTTTGCTGTGCAAAAGCTTTGAAGTTTCATTAGGTCCCATTTGTTTATTTCTGTTTTTATTTCCATTTCTCTGGGAGGTGGGTCAGAAAGGGTTTTGCTGTGTTTTATGTCATAGGGTGTTCTGCCTATGTTTTCCTCTAAGAGTTTGATAGCTTCTGGCCTTACATTTAGGTGTTTAATCCATTTTGAGCTTATTTTTGTGTATGGTGTTAGGGAGTGATCTAATCTCACACTTTTACATGTACCTGTCCAGTTTTCCCAACACCACTTATTGAAGAGGCTGTCCTTTCTCCACTGTACATTCCTGCCTCCTTTAACAAAGATAAGGTGACCATATGTGCGTAGGTTTATCTCTGGGCTTTCTTTCCTGTTCCATTGATCTATATTTCTGTTTTTGTGCCACTGCCATACTATCTTGATTACTGTAGCTTTGTAGTATAATCTGAAGTCAGGGAGCCTGATTCCTCCAGCTCCATTTTTCGCTCTCAAGAATGATTTGGCTATCCGGGGTCTTTTGTGTTTCCATACAAATTGTGAAATTTTTTGTTCTAGTTCTGTAAAAAATGCCAGTGGTAGTTTGATAGGGATTGCATTGAATCTGTAGATTGCTTTGGGTAGTAGAGTCATTTTCACAATGTTGATTCTTCCAATCCAAGAACATGGTATATCTCTCTCTCTATTTGTATCATCTTTAATTCCTTTCATCAGTGTCTCATAATTTTCTGCATACAGATCTTTTGTCTCCTTAGATATGTTTATTTCTAGATATGTTTTTTTCTTTTTGTTGCAATGGTAAGTGAGAGTGTTTTCTTAATTTCACTTTGAGGTTTTTTCATCATCAGTGTATAAGAATGCCAGAGATCTCTGTGCATTAATTTTGTATCCTGCTAAATTACCAAATTCATTGATTCACTCTAGTAGTTTTCTCATAGCATCTTTAGGATTCTCTATGTATAGTATCATGTCATCTGCAAACAATGGCAGCTTTACTTCTTCTTTTCCGATTTGGATTCCTTTTATTTCTTTTTCTTCTCTGATTGTTATAGCTAGAACTTCCTTTTTTCTTGATGAGTCTTGCTAATAGTTATTCAATTTTGTTTATCTTCTCAAAGAACCAGCTTTTAGTATTTTTTTTATCTTTTTTATCATTTCCTTCATTTCGTTTTCATTTATTTCTGATCTGATGTTTATGATTTCTTTCCTTCTGCTAATTTTACAATTTTTTGTTCTTCTTTCTCTAATTGCTTTAGGTGTAAGGGTAGGTTGTTTATTTGAGATGTTTCTTGAGGTAGGATTGTATGGCTATTAACTTCCCTCTTAGGACTGCTTTTGCTGCATCCCATAGGTTTTGGGTTATCATGCTTTAATTGTCATTTTTTTCTATTTATATTTTGATTTCCTCTTTGAATTCTTCAGTGGTCTCTTGGATATTTAGCAGTGTATTGTTTAGTCTCTATGTGTTTGTATTTTTACATTTTTTTTCCTGTTATTGATATCTAGTCTTATAGCATTATGGTCAGAAAAGATACTTGATAGGATTTCAATTTTCTGAAATTTACCAAGGCTTGATTTGTGACCCAATGTATGATGTATCCTGGAGAATGTTCCATCAGCACTTGAGAAGAAAGTGTATTCTTTTGTGTTTTATGGACTGTTTTATAAATATCAATTGTCTTTCTTGTTTAATATGTCATTAAAAGCTTGTGTTTCCCTATTTATTTTCATTTTAGATGATCTGTCCATTGTTGAAATGGGGTATTAAAGTCCCGTACTATGATTGTGTTATTGTCGATTTCCCCTTTTATGGCTGTTAGCATTAGCCTTTATATTGAGGTGCTCCTATATTGGGTGCATAAATATTTACAATCATTATATCTTCTTCTTGGATTGATCCCTTGATCATCATGTAGTGTCCTTCTTTGCCTCTTATAATAGTCTTTATTTTAAAGTCTATTTTGTCTGATATGAGAATTGCTTCTCCAGCTGTCTTTTGATTTCCATGTGCATGGAATATCATTTTCCACCCCCTCACATTCAGTCTGTATGTGTCCCTAGGTCTGAAGTTGGTCTCTTGTGGACAGCATATATACAGGTCTTGTCTGGTATCCATTCAGCCAGTCTGTGTCTTTTGGTTGGAGCATTTAATCCATTTACATTTAAGGTAGTTATTGATATGTATGTTCTTATTACCGTTTTTTTTTAATTGTTTTGGGTTTGTTATTGTAGGTCTTTTCCTTCTCTTGTGACTGGAGAAGTTCCTTTAGTATTTGTTGTAAACCTGGTTTTGTGGTGCTGAATTCTCTTAGCTTTTGTTGTCTGTAAAGGTTTTAATTTCTCCATAGAATCTGAATGAGATCCTTGCTTGGTAGAGTAATCTTGATTTTAAGTTTTTCCCTTTCATCACTTTAAATATGTCCTGCCACTCCCTTCTGGCTTGCAGAGTTTCTGCCGAAAGGTCAACTATTAACCTTATGAGGATTTCCTTGTATTTTATTTGTTGTTTTTCTCTTGATGCTTTTAATATTTTTTCTTTGTATTTAGTTTTTTATAGCTTGATTAGTATGTGTGTTGGCCTGTTTCTCCTGGATATATCTTGTATGGGACTCTGCACTTCGTGTAGTTGATTGACTATTTCCTTTCCCAGATTATGGAAGTTTTCAACTATAATATCTTCAAATATTTTCTCAGTCCCTTTCTTTTTCTCTTCTTCTTCTTCTCTTTTTCTTCTATAGTTTGAATGTTGGTGCATTGAATGTTGTCCCAGAGGTCTCTGAGACTGTCCTCAATTCTTTTCATTCTTTTTTTCTTTTTTCTGCTCTGTGGTAGTTATTTCCACTATTTTATCTTCCAGGTCACTTATCCGTTTTTCTGTCTCAGTTTTTCGGCTATTGATTCCTTCTAGAGAATTATTAATATCATTTATTGTGTTGTTCATCATTGTTTGTTTGCTCTTTAGTTCTACCAGGTCCTTGTTAAACATTTCTTGTATTTTCTCCATTCTATTTCCAAGGTTTTGGATCATCTTTACTATCATTACTCTGAATTTTTTTTCAGGTAGACTGCCTATTTCATCTTCATTTGTTTGGTGTGATGGGTTTTTACTTTGCTTCTTCATCTGCTATATATTTCTCTGTCTTCTCATTTTGCTTAACTTACTGTGCTTGGGGTCTCCTTTTGGCAGTGTGCATGTTCATAGTTCCCATTGTTTTTGGTGTCTGCCCCCAGTGGGTAAGGTTGGTTCAGTGGATTGTGTAGGCTTCCTGGTGGAGGGGACTGGTGCCTGTGTTCTGGTGGATGAGGCTGGATCTTGTCTTTCTGGTGGGAAAGACTGCTTCTGATGGTATGTTTTGGGGTGTCTGTGACCTTATTATGATTTTAGTCAATCTCTCTGCTAATGGGTGGGCCTCTGTTCCTGTCTTGCTTGTTGCTTGGTATAGGGTGTCCAACACTGTAGCTTGCTGGTCATTGAGTGGAGCTTGGTCTTAACATTGAGATGGAGATCTCTTTGACAGCTTTCACAGTTTGATGTTACATGGAGCTTGGAAGTCCTGAACTTGGCTCTCCCAACTCAATGCCTCAGACCTGATACTTGGCCAGAGCACCAAGTCCCTGTCAACCACCTATCTCAGAAAAAAAGAAAGAAAGAAAGAAAAAAATAAAATAAAATGGAGTAATTAAAATAAAAGAAATTAAAAATATTAAAATAAGAAAAACAATTTTAAAAAAAGCAAGAAAGCAACCAAACCAATAAACAAATCCACCAATGATAATAAGTGCTAAAAACTGTACTAAGATAAACATAAAAATCAGAATCTAGTCAGTCTCATTCAGCAAACCCCAGGTCTACAGTTGGCCCCAAAGTCCACCACCTCAATTTGGGGATGATTCATTTTTTATTCAGCTATTCCATAGATGCAGGGTACATCAAGTTGATTGTGGATATTTAATCCACTGCTCCTGAGGCTGCACAGAGAAATTTACTTTTCTCTTCTTTTTTTGCACAGCTCCTGGGGGTTCAGCTTTGGATTTGGCTCCACCTTTACATGTAGGTCACCCTCTGGCATCTGTTCTTTACCCAAACTGAGGGGGTTATAGGAGCAGTCGATTAGGGTGTGCTTGCTCACTCAGGCCTGGGGTAGGGAGGGGAACAGAATGTGGTGTGAGCCTCTGGTGACAGAGACCAGCATGACATTGCAGCAGCCAGAGGTGCACTGTGTGTTTTCCTGGGGAAGTTGTCCCTGGATCATGGGACCCTGGCAGTGGCAGGCTGCACAGGCTCCCAGGAGTGGTGATGTGGATAGTGACCTGTGCTTGCACCCAAGCTTCTTGGTGGCTGCAGCAGCAGCCTTAGCATTTCATGCCCATCTCTGGTGTCTGCACTGATAGCCACGGCTCTCATCCATCTCTGAAGCTGTTTTGGGTAGTGTTCTGAATCCCCTCTCCTCACGCATCTCAAAACAATGGTCTTTTGCCTCTTAGGCAGGTCCAAACGTTTTCCTGGACTCCCTTCTGTCTAGCTGTGTTGCACTAGCCCCCTTCAGGCTGTGTTCATGCAGACAACTCCAGTCCTCTCCCTGGGATCTGAACTCTGAAGCCCAAGCCTCAGCTCCCAGGCCCTACCCACCCCGGCGGGTGAGCAGACATGCCTCTCAGGCTGTTGAATACTGGTCGGCACCAATCTTTTGTGCGGGAATCTCTCCACTTTGCCTTCCACACCCCTGTTGCTGCACTCTCTTCTGTGACTCTGAAGCTTCCCCCCTGCCCACTGCCCATCTCTTCCAGTGAAGGGGCTTCCTAATGTGTGGAAACTTTTCCTCTTTCATAGCTCCCTCACAGAGGTGCAGGTCCCATCTCTATTTTTTGTCTCTGTTTTTTCTTTCTCCTTTTGCCCTACCCAGATATTTGGGAAGCTTCTTGCCTTATGGGAAGTCTGAGGTCTTCTGCCAGTGTTCAGCAAGTGTTTTGTAGGAGTTGTTCCACATGTAGATGTATATCTGATGTATTTGTGGGGAGGAAGGTGATCTCCATATCTTACTCCTCTGCCATCTTGAAGCTCTTGTCATTTACATTTATCTTAAATAATTTTCTAATTTTGTTTGTCATTTCTTCGTTGTCCCATCAATAATTTCAGAGTGTGTTTTTTAATTTCCACATGCTGTGAATATTTCAGGTTTCCTTCTCCATTATTTCTAATTTTATTCAATTTTGTTTGCAGTCCACACTTTGTATGATTTCAGTCTTCTTAAATATATTGAGACATTTTATAGACTAGTTTATGGTATATTCTTACATTCTTGAGAATGTTCTAGGTATAATGAAGAAGAATATGTATTCTGCTATTGTTGAGTGACTTGTTCCATAAATTCCGTTAGGTTTATAGCATTTAAATCTTTTACTTTCTTGTTCATCTTCTGTCTAGGTGTCCTATCCATTCATGAAAGTAGAGTTTTGCTGTGCTGCTAATTTTTGTGGTTGCTGGCTGTTAGTTTTCAAGGCTACAAGAGAACTGTAACCAGGGAGTATGACTAGAGCATTGTAATACCACAAAACTGACCATTCTCACTTAGATGCAGCCAATTTTGTTTAGAAATATTTATCTCTGTGTTACAAGCCTCTAATTAATATACAGAACTCTGAAAAAGTTAATTCTATCAATTTTTATCATTTTTCTCATTGCTTTTATGTAGGAGAGAATTTGCAGAGATTCTTTCTCAAAAATGTTGCTGATGTCACTTTTGTCAATGTCTTTCATTTAAATTGTGTTCCTTTTTGTAGGCATATAAGTAGTGGAGTTTTGCCTTTTAATTCAACCTAACAATCTCTTTCTTTAAATGGTCTCTTTAGACTATTCACAGTTAATATGATTACTAATATGGTTGTATTTAATTCTACCAGCTTGCAAGCTGTTTACTTTGTTCTAATTTGTTCTTTGTTTATTTTGTTCTTTTCCTGCTTAATCTTGGTTTAACTGAGGATTCTTTATGACTTTATCTGTCTATTGACTTATTATTTATATACCTTAAAAATTTTAGTGTTTGCCATATTGTTTCATATTCACTATTAATGAGTCAATCTTCAAATAAAATTACAAATATTCACAAGTAGTATAAGAAATGTATTACAGTAAATTTCCAATTCCTCACTCCAATCTCTTGTGCCATTTCTGTCATACATTAAAAATGCTGTTAACCTATGATTTATTATTCCTGTTTTGCTTTAGAAACTCAGTTATCTTTGAGAGGCATTAAACTATTTTAATAATAATTTTATTTTACTTTGATTTATTTTATTTCTACACTCTATTTCTTTGTGTAAATGAAGTATCCGTCTGGTAGCATATTCCTTAGCCTTTAATATTTCTTAAGTGTAGGTCAGTTGACAGTGAAGTCCCCAGATTTTGTTTATCTGAGAAATTCTTCATTTAGCTTTCATTTTAGAAAGATATGTTCACTGGTTATAGAATGCTGGTTGTTTTCATTCAACACTTTAAATATATCATTTTATTGTTTTCTAGCTTATATGGTTTCTGAAGTGAGAATTCTTATCTGGGTTACTCTCTGTGAAATGAGTCCATTCTTCTCTGCCTATATTTACAATTTTCCATTTCTTTGTGCTTCTAGAAACTGGAAGATAGTATGCCTCAGTATATGTTTTATTGTTAGATAGTCCAAACATCAGTGCCATCTGAATCTAAATCTGATGATTTCTTTGTCTCTTCCTAGTATGCATATATTTTGAATTCAGTATGCCTCAGCATTTTGTTGTTGAAAAGCAGGTATATTGTGAATGATGGTGGAGACTGTAATGACATTTTTTTGTATTTGCTAACTTTCACGACTTTGCTTCCACACGACCCTTAGTGAGAAATAAATTAATACAACTATTTGAGCTGGATTTGTGTTTTCTTGTTCTTATGGTGAACCTCAGTGCCTCAGAGACTTCAAATCCTTAACTATATCTGTGTTAAGGGTGGGACCTGCTTAGTCAGAGTTGTTTTGTTGTTGATGTTTTAACCTCAATGTCTGCTCCATCTTTGGCTTTGAGTCTTTCTTTTGTGCTGGACTTTTGAGAGAGTCACACAATTGCACGTTACTCATTACTAGACATTTGTTGGCCTGGTTGTGTGGCTGATGGAGGTTTAAGGATATTCTACGTTTTTCTAATTATGTCTTAATCATCAGCAGGCTCAGTATCTTTCTTTGAATTTCATTGTGTGGCCTGCTCCAAACTTCTGTGTAGCACTTATGTCTGCTCCTTCCTCAATACAGATGCTATTTTGTGTTCCTTTTCTCCAATTGCAGTGGATTTTCACCAGTACCCTGTGGGTTAGTCTTTCTTGTCCTTAACTCCACAGATCAAGCTTTTATTCCATAGGGGAGAGGAGTCCCAGTGGGATTTTCAGTAGCTTCTTTTCTCCTCTTGCACTTATGCACCATGAGGGAGATTTTTCAGGGCACTCCCAATCTTTTCTGTGAGTGCTGGGTGGGGTTTGTGGAGAAAGGCTGTGTGAGGATGTGGAATCCCCCTACATTTGCAGACTCTGGGAGTTTCATCTTCTCTTGTCAGTGAATACTCAGTCTCTACTTATTCACAAGTCATCCTGCCTGAACTCTTCTTTCTGGTTTGTAGGTGAATCTTGCCCTGGTTAATTGACTGCTCCCGTTGCATCTCTCCCAACTGGCACCAGTCTCTTCTTAGATTTTTGTGTCAAGTGCTTGCTCTGCAACTTCAGAAACCGGGTATGTTCAACAAAAGCTGCAGACTTGCAGTTCGTCCAGCTTCTTTTCACTGTATGGTTTGGGCTGATGCTTTTTCCAGATTTTGTATATCCCCGTGAGTAAAGCAGAAGCTTCATGTTATTGTTTTGTTATCCTCAATTTCTCTATGAAAAATACTTTGCTAATATTAGTCTAGGGAATTTATTTTTAATACAAGGCTGTTTAAAATAAAATCGTATATAATCCATGAATTTCCAATAATTCTTTTTGTGTGTATATTAGGTGAAACAGGCATAATAAACATACTCATAAATATATCATGTCTCAAGCAAAGTAGGAGCATATATCTTGCTCATATAGCAGGATTTAATGGATACATTGATAGTGAGCTGCTCTTCTCCACAGTCATCCAGAGTCCAAGGCTTAGTTTACCCTGGGTATGGATTCTAATTCATCAAGCTAAATGAGGACAAGAATATGTGGTTGTACACAAGAAAAACTATAACAGGCAGCCCCTGAAGTGGCACTTACCACTTAGATGATATTCCACAGGCTAGAAATAGTCAGGCTGATGTACTGGGTCACAATAGAAAGGGAGAAATGTATGTAGTCTAGCAGTGTACCCAGGAAGAATAACATGGCTTTAGATATGGAGCTACCATTTCCTAGCAAAAAGCAGAAAGGATACTCTTTGAAGGGCAAATTGAAAATCCAGTTAATTTTAGAAGAGTTTCAACCCAAGTGCTCAGACACTCCTAAAAACAATAGTTTTTAATATGATAAGCACACACAAAAATATATACACATTTTAAAAAATAGATTACTAATGAAAGCAAATGCAATGTATTTTAAGTGAGAAATTCTTTTAATTTTGCATACCCACTCACTGCAATCTTGGAGAAAATAACTTATGATTTTACCAGCTTTTAAGTTTTTGCCTTTGACTACCAAATAATAAAACACAATAGAATACACATATATGTTAAATAATGTACGATGATTTCTTTTAGTTCTATTCATTCAAGATAACAAAGAGGACTGAATTATGATTTTATCTAAAATTGAATTGGGACCATTTAACTTCTCATCTCCTCTCTTCTCTTCCAGTAACTTATGTAGCTTACAGTAACACCTTGACAAAACAGTGGTTCTCAAAACAGTGCTCATTAATAATCTCTTGGAGTGTTTGTTTCAAATATAGTTCCCTGGGACCTTCACTCAGAGACTCTGATTATATGACTGATGTGGAATCAAGTACTATCTACAGTTTACTCACACCCATCAGCAAATTTATTATAGGTAATACATGTTATATAACTTAAGAAATAAGCTGTTTTGAAAATCAGGTTCTGTATCCTTTTTCACTCTTATTTCAGTTGATATTTTCAGAAATCAAAGCATTAGTTTAACATCTTGATAGCCAAAGCTTTACAAAATCATTGTGCTTTCCTTTGTTTTTGTTTTTTTTTTTCCCACCCAGGCAGGCAAAATTCTCTAAAACAGCAGCTGAATTAGGGTCATCTGTATATCTACAACTGTGGCACCTGGTAGAATTTAGTAAACTTTTGACAAAGGATTTTCTTTTTGTGAGTGAATAATACCCCTTTATTATATATTTTATAACTATAAAATATTTATATAATATATATTTACCATATTTTCTTAATCCATTCAATTATTGATGGACACTGAGGTTGTTTCAATATCTTGGCTATTATAAATAATGCTTCTGTGAACATGGAAGTGCAGCTATGCTTCAAAACTATCATTTTATTTCACTTGATATATGTCCAGAAGTCGAATTGCTGGGTCATACGGTAGTTCTATTTTTAATTAATTGAGGAAACTCCATGTTGTTTTCCTTAGTGCCTGTACCAATGTACATCCCCACCAACAGTGCACAAGGATTCCATTTTCTCTTGCCTTTTTGACAATAACCATTCTGACAGGTGTGAGGTGATATCTCATTGTGGTTTTTACTTGCATTTCCCTGATGGTTCGTGATGTCGAGCATTTTTTTTTCACATATCTGTTGGGAATTTGTATATCTTCTTTGTCTGTTCAGGTCCTCTGCCCAAGTTACAGTTGGATTATTTGTGTAATTATTATTTCTTTTACTAGTTAGTTGTATAAGTCTCATATATTTTGTATATTAACCCTTATAATATATATAGTATATGTATATAATATATATATAGTTTGAAAATAGTTTCTACCTCTTCCAGTCTTTACAGACTAGTTTCAGGAAAGAAATACCTTTTGTCAGTTCTATTAGAGATTCTGAGGCTTTCTCAGATCTTTTCTATGGATACAATGCTCCACAATTCTTGTTCCTGCTTGTCGGGGTGTTCTTAAGATTGTATGCCCATCTCGCCATCCTGCAGAACCAGGCAGAAAGCTGACAGCTTTCTTTTGCTTTCCCTAGGAAGGTGCCGGATGTTCAAGTTTGTGTTGTTTCTCCCAGTTCCACAGAGCTGGGCCAGCTTTCTGTACATGCTCACTAGCGGTCTGCAAAGGCTGGCTCTTGCTGCCACAGAGAGTGCAGACAGGGAGCCAGCCATGGAGTTGGGGGGCGGGGGGGCAGGGCAATGAGGTGAGAGGAGCATTGGGGGTAGCTGTAGTCCAATTGGTGGGATCCAAGGCAAGGCGTCCCCAGCAGCTCTTAGGCAGACTTACTGATGGCGTCTGCAAAACGGTTAGCGGGATATGTAGGATTTTCAGTGTCTGTGGTTCTCCCAGCCTCTCCCACCCAAGTTGTGCCTCATACTTCAGTATTCTGAATGGCGTGAAAAAGAAATGGGTCTCTTTGGCAGCATCCTGCGCAGCTGAGGAAGCCAGGCACACTCTCACTTTCGTCTGCAGAAGAAATCACAGCCAAGAAGGTCCCGCTTGGCACTGAGCTGTGCTGCCTTAGGGGAGGGGAGACTTGGGTAAAGTAAACTGTTTCTCTTACCCTCTAAAACGTGTCCTGTCTCAGACTTGTTGCTCCAGTGGTGTGCAGGAACTTCTCCACTGGCCTCCTGGACTTCAGCAAAGACTTCTCTCATCTGTGGTGCTGTCAAAATTGGTGTTCTTTGGTGGGAAAACAGTAGAAAACTCTTATTTTACCAGGATGATGGAATCTTAAGTGTCTACAAGAGCTTCTCTTTAAGGTTTGTTTTCCTGCTTGTTTTATTTAAACTATTTCACTTCCTATAATTAGCATTACAAAAAGGTGATAGTAAGATTATGCAACTGTATATCTTGCTTAAAACAATTGTTTGTAAACATAGCATGTCTAGTACTGCTTTTTAAATTGTTTTTTAAACAAAAGTATAACAT
The DNA here is from genome assembly GCF_005190385.1 of Monodon monoceros. Lineage (NCBI taxonomy): Eukaryota > Metazoa > Chordata > Mammalia > Artiodactyla > Monodontidae > Monodon > Monodon monoceros. The sequence continues at coordinate 47,390,338 of NW_021703785.1, read as the reverse complement.
CTTTGTTAAGTATCTAATGTTTCAAAGTTTAGAAGTGCATAAAGCACTTCTTTGATGCTTCCCCTATTTAACAAAAAATTTTTTTAAGTTTTTACATTTAAAAACAATTTTAATGTATTTCATATAATAGATATACACAATAAATACTACATGTGATACAATTTATTGTTTATATATGAGCATATTTTTGGCTTTGAATATAACATACATTTATAACACACACATACACATTCACACACGAGTGCACATTTACCCTGAACTTCTAAAGAATAATCTCAGGACTACTATTAAGTAGTAAAATACTAATGCTTCTGAGGCAGCTATAACAGTGCCTAATAATCAGTAGGTAAATGTATGCTATTGATATTAATAGCAGAAGTGTTTATGCACCTATATTTTAAAATATGATTATGCATTAATGGCATATGCCCCAAAGAAGTAAAAGCAGTTATCACACATTTGTGTAAAATGAGGAATAGTGAATGAACAAGCAGGAATAGGATGCAAATTATATACTTTTTTGCTCTCCCTACTTTCAGTACTTTATTCAACTTTTTTCATTTTACAATCACTGATACCTTTGATATTTTCCCACTTTTATTGGTTATTCTTACCATGTTGATGTTTCTGTTTTCTATTTTTTTATCCTGTTACTTGGATAATTGGATAAATTACTTGGAGTAATGTAAACATTTTAGTATTATGTTTATTGGCAAAATCTTAGCTATTTTTACAGATGTTTCTAATTTTTAAATTATATTTTAATCCTAAACAACAACAAACTTGTCTATGGACCATTTAAAGTAATAAACTAAGCAAAACTCTTCTGCACTTAAAATAGTATTTGACACAAGGGAGGTCCTAATAAACGTTTCTCAAGTTATTAACTACATATTTTCATGTCACAACCTAAGTAGGAGGTTTTGTCATTCATCACTATTGCAATCATTGCACTGGTAGACTGTTTCTGACATGACAATGACTTGAACTGACAAAGCAGTCTGATCCTCTGATGTCAATCAGCATCATTGTGGAATCTGTCTAGATCTGAAAGTTACACATCACCACTTCAAGTAAGAACTCTTTTCCTAACCTAATGGAAACTGGTCTAGCATGGCTGGAAGGGATATTTACTAAGCAAAATGATTGCTTCTATGTTTGTAGGTCAGGTCTGGGCTAATTTCTCCCTTGCTAAAATTAAAGTAAATATCAATTTCCTTTGTCAAAATGTTGCAGTCATATTCTGATTAAGATAAAAACACCAGATCTCTGAGTACTGTCATTCCTTCATTTATCTTCTATTTATTTACAAATATTAATTTTAAGAAAGTTAAAAATTAGAAAAAACTTAAACATAAGAAAGGAAATTTCACAACTTAGAGACACTCTTGATATATCACAGATTTTTGTATGCAGTCAACTCCTTATCCATGTGTATTTGCGGAATAGAACTTGCGTCAGTTAGAAATGAGACTTGGTGAGGCTGACTTGGGGCAGAGGCAACAGCCTTCCAGGCACTCAGGGCACACTAGCTTTCTCTTGTTGAGCACTCGTCAGAATGCTTTGCTGACACATAGAGTACTGGGGCAATGAGGCTGCTGGTAGCGCCTGGGAACATTGTTGGGTTTGGGACAGACTTGAGTCGCAGATCTGTCACCAACTACTACTGTGACCTAGAGCAAGTTATTTAAATGTCTTAGTTTCTGTTTCCTCAGAGGGCAGAGATCTATGTAATCATAGATTTGTCATGATTACATTAAATATTAATATATGGTCTTTAAATATAAATTACTATTACTGTTATTATTAGTAATATTGTTTCATGATTTGCATAGGTCATAGAATCTCTTTGGGGGAAAAAATCCAATTCAGCACACAAATGCTGCATAAAGTAATCCTACTCTTTCTCATTTTGATGCACTATATTATTGTCTATTTGATAGTTTTCATTTCAGTTAAAATTTTCTAGTGAAGATTGATCCACAATATTTTCTCTACACCTATTAATGTCTCATAACCCAAGATTTGTAAAGTGGTATTATAGAAAAAAATGTATTTTGTACTGGGGGCTAAGATATGGGAAACTGTATTGGAAATAACACATCAAGAAAGAGAAGAGTAGTTAATTTCAAGTATTAAGAGGTAAATGGTAATACACTGTCAATAAAGAGTGCAGTGATAAAAAAGTGGGGCTTCCCTGGTGGCTCAGTAGTTGAGAGTCTGCCTGCAAATGCAGAGGACACGGGTTTGTGAGCCAAAAAAAAAAAAAAAAAGTGATTGGTGTGTGCAAAGGTGACAACCCATGTGCATCAGGAGGAGCATCAACAAAGAAGGACAATAAGAGTAGTGAACATGGAGGGTACACTACTGTAAAAACAGTTCTGGTAACAAGTGAGAATCAGAGATGCCTTCGCTGGCTTTTCAGGTCCTCTTACAAAGTGCAGTGAGAGAGGAGGCTACTGGGCAAATTCTAGATGTTTTGCCACTCACATTAAAGGAAGCTTGTGCAATTGGAATTTAATCTTTAAACTTAAATTCCATACAATATTCCTTTTTTTTTTTATTGTGGTACACAGGCCTCTCACTGTTGTGGGCTCTCCCATTGTGGAGCACAGGCTCCGGACGCACAGGCTCAGTGGCCATGGCTCACGGGCCCAGCTGCTCCGCGGCATGTGGGATCTTCCCGGAGTAGGGCACGAACCCATGTCCCCTGTATCGGCAGGCGGACTCTCAACCACTGTGTCACCAGGGAAGCCCTCTATACAATATTCTACACTATACTATACTATATTAATATTTAATATGTTTAACATACCAGTGGAGAAATGCTGTTGAAACACACGCATATGCACACACATACTTCTGGACCTATTTTTTTCCCTTTATTTTTAGAAAAACTTACCAATAAGTGTAAACACCTCCCATTAATCATATATCATTCTATATTTTAGTAACATATACAGGTATATGTATCATAATTTACTTACCCAAATCCTGTTGTTTCTTGTTCAACTTTTTCTAGTTTTTTAATGTTAATATAGTGATATCCTGTCTTCCTTTAAGATTAAATTTTGTGTGAAATAAAGATGATTTTATTCCAAGAATAATTCCTAAAAGTAATTCCAGAGTTAATTGAAAATGAGGTTTTGACAATTTTTTTTTCCTAATCTTGGCATCATCATTAATTGAATGTTTTATTTACTCATTCATATAATTAAGGACAGTCTGAACAGCACTTACAGCAAATTCCACATACATATAGGGCACCACATGCATATATAAGGGAAAAGGAAGGAAAGAGTGAAAGAGGGAAGGAAGGAAAGAAAGAAGGAAGGAAGGAAGGAAGGAAGGAAGGAAGGAAGGAAGGAAGGAA
>NW_021703785.1:47260630-47386955 GCF_005190385.1 Monodon monoceros | reverse complement strand
GAAGGAAGGAAGGAAGGAAGGAAGGAAGGAAGGAAGGAAGGAAGGAAGGAAAGAAAGTAGGAGGGAGGAAAAGAAGAGGGGGAGAAGGGGGGACAGAAGGAAAGAAGGCAAGATTCAGCTGATGGATAATTAATAAGCCACACATAACTGTTGGACCCTAATGGCAATCTCAGCACAGATATTAATTCTTTGAGTAGGACTAAAGATCAGATTACACTGTCATTATATTAACTGTCAGTTGAGATACATGTTCTCACAGCATCATGTGATTCTTAGTTGTAATGACATGAAAATGAAACAAGATAACTTTCAAATAGGACACAATTTTTCAATCAGTCATTATTGAAATGATTATGAAAGAAAGATAATGATTGATACTATTTCTTAATGCTAAAAATAAAAATTACAACAGTGACTTTTTCTTAAATGAAAAGTAAGAAGTGTTTTAGTGTTTCTCTATTGTATCTTATCATGGTTCATACTTTAAGAAAATGGAGGAAAAAAGCAAACAAACCATAGGCTTAGAGTGAAAATAATGAACAATCTTGGCTTGATAATTTAAGTCAGATTTTTTGTATTGTATAGAGATACAAATATGTAGGAAAGCACAAGGTAATTTGCAATGATCATCTGAAAATATTATTTAAAATAACTGCTTACATTTTAACAGTGTGATACTTTATGGGGCATTTGAAATAAACTTTTGACACCATATATTTTACTTTTATTTATTGTTATGTTATTTTGCTTGGGGATGATTTGATGAAAATCACCACTGACTGGTAACAGTAAGTTTACAATTTGCTTTTCGGTTATATGGCACCCCAAACAAAGATGTGTGTTAATTCAGGTGCAATAATCTGATTATGGAAGGATTCAGAATGGAAAAATAAAACACTTGCTTTCAACTGCTTTTTGTATGTTACTTATAAACAGAATTTGAAAGGTCTGATTTCTTCTTCATCATTCCCTCCAGAAAAGCTCTCTGTTTAAAGAGCTAAGCACCTTAAGGAAAATATATTTTTATTCTTCATTAAAATCAAAATAAGTTTTAAGATAATTATTCACCATAATTTAATATAATTATTAAAAAAGTAGCTAACCATCAACATATGTATCATATTTCTTATGTTCAGAAGACTACTTCAGCAGCAAGGAAGGAAAATCCTTGTTTTGTTTTGATTACATCAATCAACAAAGTCAAGATTCTGACAAAAGGTTTAACATTAATCCTATCCCATACAACTTTGGAAAATTAATACCTCTTAACAAGCCACAATCAAGGTAGGCTCCTATACTCATGAAATTGTGTCAAGCAGTGATTGCTGCAAACCTTTTCTCCAATGGAACAAATATTAAAAATAGCTCCCCACAAAAGTTAAAAAATGATCAGTTTCATATCTTGCTATCAATAGATTAATTCCAGGTTTGTTTCCAGTTCAAAACAATTTGATAGTGCTCTGGTATCTCCAATAACATAAAATAGCCAGTAACTTCATGGTTCTTTATCAGTCTATTAAGGTGAATCATGGAGTGAAAGTCTCCTTCCTTCACTATTTTTATAAGCTGCTCACTGAAGCTGAACAGTAATGAACTATGAATAATAAAACAAATACAAATGATTTATACTGATTAAAACAAACCTGCAGCAAGTAGAAACAAAATGTAAGCCAATACAAAACTATTATACATTTGGGTATGTAAAACAATGTCATTGTGAAACTATGGGCTATTCCAGAAAAGGAACTTTGTATCTGTGGTGTTGAGAAGTGAGTTTTTCAGGTCTCAGAGTATCATACACCTGGGCAGAAATGTTATTCTCGTCCATAATCTGTAATTTGAGATTAATTACTCATGTTCTCTCTCTGTTTATTTTATACTGCTGTGGTAAACAATAAAATAAAGGTCATTATAAAGATGCTTAAAATTCTGAATATAGCAATTGTTTCATATGAATATATTCTCACACTATTTTTTCAGTGTGTAATATGTGATATGATACATTAAAAAGTTTAAGAAATACATATGATTGTTGTGAAATATAGTAAAATGAACACTTGTGAACCATCACATTTAATAACTAGGTATTCCCATGACCTTGAAAACTACTTGTGTGTTTCTCTCTTATCTCATCATCCTGTCTGTCTCATAAATTTTGTCTTTAACTTTTCCTTATATTTTGAAATTTTCAATTTGATCTAATATTAAACTTACAGAAAATTTCACAGAAGCTTACAAGGAATTCTCATATATTCTTTAACCAGATTTATCCATTGCTTATGTTATCTCCTTTTTGCTTTGTTGATCTATCCATATATATTTACATATGTGTGCATATCATTCTAAATAAACCATTTGAGAGTAAGTTAAAGACATTATGTATGCCCTTAATCCTAAATGCTCAGTGTGTCTTTCTTATGAGTAAAGATATTCTCTTACATACCCACTGAGCAGTTATCAAAAACAGAAAACAATATTGAAACAATCCTATAATTAAATTCACAGTCTGTTTTCAAATATCATCAAGTATCCCAACAATGCCCTTTATGGTAATTTTTTTCCCTTTAATCATGGATTTAATCCTTTATATTAAGTTAATCTAATTCCCCAACCTTGCATTGTGATTTTTTTAGAGTATAGGCCAGTTATTTTATAGAATATTTCTCAATTTAAGTTTCCTATTGATTAGATTTAGGTAATGTGTATATTTGTTAGGAGTATCACAAAAGTGGTGTCCTTCTACATCATATCAAGAGGCACACAGTAGTAGTTTATTCCAAAGTTGCATTTCAATATGTGTTTAAGGTTGTACCTACTAGTTTCTGCCTGTACAATTACTTTTAACCCCACTTAATTAATAAATATTTGGGGGAAAGTTACTTAAATGTCTTAAATATCTTATTTCTCACTATAATTTCATACCATCTACTGATGTTTTTCAAACTCCTTCAAACTTTCTATGTTTATTATTTATCATTTTACTACAAGGAAGAACATTCTTTTCTCCCATTTATTTTTTCCTTTATTCAGTTATATAGTGATCTCATGGGTAGTTACATTATTCAATGATAATCAATAAATATCAGTGTTTACTTTGATGCTCAAATTCTTCCAGAACTGGAAACTCAGAGCCACTGCAGACTAGCTTCTCTTTTATCACTGTGCTACCATCATTATTTGAGAACTGTCTTGCTTTTTGGAATAGCAAGATGTTTTAGGCCCATTTATATGTTTTCTGACTCAACCCTGAAATCAGTATTTCCTCCAAGGACCTCTAATTTCTTTCAAAGGAGGATGTTATTTAGAAACTGAATTCTGAGTACTGGGTCCACTCATTGTTATTCGTGTGACATTGCTCCTAGTTCCTCTTAGAAAACAAACCTGAGTGCCTGCCCTCTCTCTCCCTCTCTCTCTCTTTCTCTCTCTCCCTCACACACATACTCACTTCTTAATGATACCTCCATTTTCAACCCAACAGTACAGACTGCATTCTAGACTTTCCCCATTGTATATTTATCACTTCCTTCCCCAACAGCCAGAAACCAGGAGCCCTTTGCTCTCAATATATTTCTCATTTGCTCTAGGCTAGGACTCACAGAAGGTACTTTCAGAATGTCTAACTCACATAACTATGTAAAAAAAAACACTACAACTAGTGTTAAATATTTATTTGCAAATCTTTTTTAGATAGCTTATGCACAAACTACAATGAAAAATATTAAGTTTACAATCGATCAATGAATTTTAATAAATGCACACATGCATGTAATCTACAACACTTTTAAGATTATAGTTTTGTAGGTTCCACATATATAAGTGATAGAATCATGTTACAATATACAAATGTATCAAAGTAACATGGTGTACACCTTAAACATTCACAATGTTGGATATCAAAGTTTTTTTTTTTTAATACAGAGTTTTTGCACCACCCATACATCATAGCTTTTCCCAGGCTGTTTCCACATAAAAGGGGCTACTTCTGTGGGGTTTTTTTGTTTGTTTCTTTTAACCAAAGAGATTGGTTTTGACTGTTGCAGATGTTCATAGAAATAGAAATATCCAGCATGTAGTTTTTATATATGAATTTTTTTTTTTTTTACTGTGAGATTTATCCAAGCTGTTACATGTATCAGTAGTTTAGTAGTTTATATTATTGTGGAGTATTAATATACTATGATTGTTCTATCAAATTTTCTGTTACTGGCTTTTGAATTGTTTACAGTGTGGGGCTCTTATAAAAACAGCTTTACTAGTCTTTGTGTGGACGACAATGCATCTCTATGAAGGAAACTCTTGGTCATATGGTAGGTATATGTTTAACTTTGTAAGAAATTGATAAACTTTTCTAATTTGCCATTTTATCTTCCTTCAGCAATGTTTGAAACTACTGGTGTTTTATAACCTCACCATAGTTGCTGCAGTCAATCTTTTATATTTTCCTCATTCAAGTAGAATAGTGGTACCTCACAGTGAATTAACTTGCATTTCCCTAATGATGATAGTACACTTTTCTAGTTTAGTGAATTTTTGTGTATTTTCCATGATGAAGTCAATACAAATATTTTGTCAATTTTGCATTTTTTGTACTATGAGTTGTAAAAATTATAAATGTATATTCTGGATAAATTTTGTTTTTTATATATATTATAATATGTTATATTACAGATATATATATAAACCATGTAGTATATATTTTCCCCAAATATTTTATCTCAGTTTGTAGGTTGCCTATAATTTTTAGGTAGATTGCATGTTTAGTAAAGTTGTTTTTTAGACCTCTTTGAAGAATGATTGACAAAAAAAACTGTAGATTTTTAATGTATACAACTTGATGTACTTGGAGATAACTATGCACTGTGAATCCATCATCACAATCAATGCCATAAACTCCAGAAGTTTTTTCCTGCCCCATTTGATTTTGTTTTTCATACTGATTTATTTTGTTTCTTTTTGTGGTAAGAGCATTTAACATAAGACCTATGTTCTTAGTAAATTTTTAAGTATACAATACAGTATTGTTAGTCATAGACCTTATGCTGTATGCAGATCTCCCAGCACTTATTTATTGTGCTCTTACCAGCAGGCTTATGTCAAACAATATTGCAACACCATGATGGTATTACAAAAATCACTTTTAATACTAGTATATAAATTAAAAGAAAAAAATAAGTAAGAATAGTTATAACCAAAGAAATCTTTTAATGGAAACACAGTACAAAATAAAATCTGACATCAGTTATATAAGATGTGGGCAGGGAAAATAACCTGTAAAGTTTCTGTATTCAATTGAAGTTAAATTGTTGCAATTTAAAATAGATTGTTACAACTGTAAAATTCTTTTTTATATTTATATTCAGCAGTGAGATTTTACTTTCATATGATTTTGTGTTGTTGTTTAGCATCTTTTCATTTCAACTTAAAGATTTCCCTTTAGCATGTCTTGTAAAGTAGGTCTGTTGGTGATAAACTCCCTCAGATTTTGTCTGGAAAATTTAATTTTAATATGTACCTGTGTAGACTTCTTTATATACAACCTATTTGGGGTTTTTTAAGCTTTTTAAATCTGGATGTACATTTCAGTCCTTAGATTTGGAAAGTTTTCAGCCATTATAATCTAAAAGAAGATTTCTGTCCCTTTATCTCTGTCTTCTCCTTCTGTAACTCCATAATGTGTATATCAGATCACTTGATAGTATCCCTTACATCCTACAGGCTTTCATCACTCACTTTCTTTCATTCATTTTGTCTTTTTTCTCCTTGGTTAATTTCAAGTGACCTGTTTGAAAGTTTTCTGATTCTTTCTTCTGCTTGATTAAGTCTGCTATTGAAATTCTCTATTAAATTTTTCAGTTCAGTCCCTATATTCTTCAGCTTCAAGATGTATTTTCATTCTTTTTTTATGTTTTATGGTTTCTATTTCTCATCTGGGCTGTTGGGATGCATATGAGCATGGCTAAAGCCACATCTGCTGGTGGGTGGTGCTGAAGTCAGGTCTATGGGTAATCTGATGAAGTTTTCCCTGTACCTGTGGGAGGGCTGGGCTGCCTCTGGGACCATAGTTAGTTCCATTGTTGGTAGTTCAGCCACTGGAGATGCAGTTTGGTGTGACTCCTGCTGTGTCTGTTGGAGGATGGGGTTGCCTCCAAATCAGCAGGCAGGCATGGATGTGGCTGGGTCAGGAGGGTAGATGATTATGCTTCTGAATTCACAGTCAAGTCCACAGCTGGCAGACCTGTTATTTGAGACATAGGAAGGCATGGTTGTCACTATCCCTAGATGATGTGACTGCCTCTGGGTCGATAGTCAGGTCCCATTTGGTGAACCTATTACCAGTAGCACAGGCAGCTGTGGTTCCTGCCAAGTCCTGGAGCTGAGAAGACTGGTAGTGGAACCATGCAAGAGTAAGACTGGAAGCAAGTGCACAGGGGAATGGGACTGAGCTGAGTTATGCAGGTCGGTATGAGGTCAACATACCTGCTACATTGAGAAAGGCCTGCTTTTATAGCTGCTATATTGAGAAAGGCCTGCTTTCTCAATGCAGTTTTTCTTGGTCTTGGGCTCTTTGAAGTTGTCACAGTGTCTTACCCAGACCCAAAATCTCCCACAAAGTAATGGGCCTGTGTAGATTTTCAAATAAGTGTTTCTGTTGGACGATGAGCACTCAGGATCTCCTATTCTACCATCTTGCTGATATCACTCTTGGGAAAAGTTGTTTTTCCTTTTCTTGTTTTTACATTTCACTCTGTTTTCTTTGTCTCCAGTTTTTGAAGATATTCTATCATTTTTCTTTAAGAGGTGTTATAGGTTTTGCTTTTATATTTACAACAATAGTATAACTCAAACTATTGCTGGTGAACACTGAGTGGTAGGGATTGAGGTTTACTTTTCCTACATATGTATCTAATTTCTTTTGGAAAGACTCCCTTCCAAAATTCTATGTCTCGACTTCTATTTAACAAGCAAACAAATATATATATATATATATATATAATTATATCAAAATTTGATATTATAAATTTTCCAAATATACTGCTCATTTCAAATGTTATTTTACTACTCTGGGTCATTTGAATGTCTTTATTTTAGTATCAGCATGTCAATTTCTATTTTAAAAGCCCTCTGGATTATGTTTTATAGTTTTTAGTGAAAAAGTCTTATATATCCTTTGTTAAATTTTAATAAGATTAGTGTATGTCTTTAAATGTTATTGTAAATGAATTTTTAAAACCTAATTTTCAATTGTTTGTTGCTAGTGTATATAAATACAATTAAATATGTGTATATGGACTTTATATCCTGCTGTTTGCTAAATTCACGTATTAATTGTAGTGGTTAATTTGTAGATTTGTTTTTTTTAAAACTTTATATAGACTGCTTCATTCTCTTTTTTCTGTCCTTATGATTTGTTTCTCTTACTTGCCTTATTGCAATGGCTAGGGCCTGTAGTATAATGTGGAAACATTGTGGTGAGCATGTATAACCTTGTCTTTCACTGTGAGAAGAAAGTGTTCAATATTTCACCATTAAACATTAGAATGATACTAGCTGTAGATTTGCAGGTGGAGGTAAGGCATTATCAGCTTCAGGGAGTTTTCCTATATTCTTAATTTGCTAAGAACTTATACCCTCAGTGGGTGTTTAATGTTATCAAATGTGGTAATTTTTCTTTTCCATCTGCATCTATGACAAGATCAAATGTCTCTTCTCCACTATCCTGTTAATACGGTGAAGAAATTACATTGGTTGATATATATTTATAACTTTGAAAAATACTGGTCTGTAAGTTTATTTTCTTGTAATGTGTTTATCTGGTTTGGGGATCAGGATCCTTTTATTCTTATTTCAACCTCTTTATTATCTTATCATCACTTTATTGAATCCTTTGTCTATTGAGTACATGTCTTATTTTTCTCTTTCTTCACATGTGTAGCAATTTTGATTGTATATTGTACGTTTAGAATGATACATTGTAGAGGTTCTAAATTTTGTTTGCATCATTTAAAGAATGTTGATTTTTTGTTCTAGAAAGGAGACTACTTGACTCAAATTCCAAACTCTGTTTCTTCTGCAATAAACAGCAAATGAAATCTTCAGTGTTTCAGCCTTACAGCTCTTGCTTTCCACTGGGCCTGTTGAAGTCTTCCCCACACAAGTGCAGTTCAAGAGCTAGCCAAGCCTTTGAATGGAGTATAGTTGCAGATTTTGGGGTCTCCCCACTTCAAATCTCCCTCCTTTTTACAGGACTTTGCCTCACTTTCCAGCCACTCTGGCAGTCTTAGATTCTGCCCTTCAATTTCTACTTTAGAAATTACAATTTCTACTTTAGAAATTGAAGGGCAGAATTTCTACTTTAGAAATTGAAGGGCAGAATTTAGCTAGCTAAATTGGAACTTTCTTGCTGAGTTTCACCAACTTAATGTTTTGTGGAGTGGGAAGTGTCCTCGGGAAAAGTGAACCCTCAAGACCACAAATCAACCATTGCTATTTCTCTTTTTAATATTTTGATTACCTTCCCATTTTTCTTGCATTTTTTCAATCTTCAATTGCTTCAAATAATTACAAAATATTTTCCAGATTTTTATTTTTTATCTGTTGAAAGGTTAGTAATATATAAGTTAGACACCATATACAGAAGTAAATCACCATCTAGTAATTTTATTCTTTGTACAGTATTTGTTTTGAAGATTGCTTCAAATCCTTCTTGTAATACAAAAAAAAATGCATGTGTATGTACATATGTCTTTTACATACATAATACATATCCATATTTAATAAGTAGCGGCTAAGTGCTTTACATGCATTCTTCTGGAAATAAAATAGTTTATATTTTTAAGCAACATTTTGAGGTATGTATAATTATGATCTTTTATGACAAATTTAACTGTCATAAAAGGAAATAGAAGCTGTTGACTCAACTCAATTATTTACTATTTATCACATGTTCTCATTTGCAATAAGAATTATTCAGTTTTAAACATTTAGTAATGTGGTGTTGTGTAAATTAAAAAACAAAAAACATGGTGGCTAAAAATCAAGTGCACTGCATTACAGCAAACAACAACTATTGATTCAATAACTACTCATTTCTTTTGCAATCACCAATATCCAATCCCAAATTAGCATGAGGATATAATGAGATACGCAAGGAGACAGATCAGTCAGGGGACGGTTTCAGTCATATTAAGAGTGAAGCTCAGAATTCTAAAATCTATCAAACACAGAATGCTTTCTGGAATTTAGCAACTTACTTTGGGCTGCCTAGGGAGAGGAGGTAAACTGCCCAAAAGAAAGAAAACTGCAGAAGACACAAAAAATACATCTCCATTTTGTGATATACTTGGAAACATGCACAGATGAGAATGTTTGTTTTAATACTTCTATTCTCTAACACTAAATAAGCCATGTTCCTTTTGAGAAGTAGTTTATTAAGGGGTATATTTTGCTTTTTGAGACATGACTGTTTCACTTTCACTGATGACCTCCATCTCAACATTTTAGAAGTTGGCTGATTGAAATTCTTCTCTATTTCCTACAATTGAAATAACAAAAACATATATTTTTCAAACAAAGGTGTTCTGTCTTCTGTTTTCCTCTAAGGATATACTTTAGAAATGTTATAGAATTTTCAATGGACTATTATATTAAAAATATTATATTTTAAATGAAGCTTAGAATCTTAATGTTGTTAAAAAATCATTAGCAATTCTAATTGCAAAACATAAACTGGATAAGACTATGTTGATTTATTCTGCCTCTCTTTAACCTGGTATATTTCCAGATCCATCTCCTAATGTGGCATATATTCTCTTGTTGAAATCACCTATACATGGTATAAAGAGAAGACATATTCATTTGGTTGCTTTTAGTTGCTTTATTACAAGCTGACATTCCCCATACAAAGTATTAGAGTTAAATATTGTTTCTATAGAATATAATGAAACATACATTTGACATGAGAAATTCCATAGCCTTTTTTTCTGTTAGAATATTTACTTTCTCTTACAGAATCATAAGGTATACTGAGATACACATACAAATATCACATTCATACATACATACCCACACATGCACACATACATGCTTAAGAGAGATTATAAGCCATTTTTAACTGAGTTTAAAAAGAAACGCTGAAGTTCAAATAACACCTCTACAGTAATGTTATCCATTGTTGTTAAAACATCTCCATATTCCCTGACAATGAAAAAACTTCCCTTAAATAAGATTCTATAAATTTTCCATTCACTTTATTTATGTAAAATTGAAAATATTTTAAAAATCTTTTTAAACAATAATTTACTTCTAATGTTTCTTTGGTGTAACCCTGATAAATAGGTAATTTTATTGCATCATCAACACCTGTAGAAAGACAAAGATGAACTTTAAAAACAAGAAATGAGCACATCCATATTTTAATTTCCTTCTTAGGACCAATTTAAATTATAGTAAAGCAACTTAAAATTAACATAAACCCAAATAAGCAAAGACACAGGAGAAGGAACATAAGCAAAACAGGGAATTCACCAATTTCCTGAAGATAGAAAGACTGGATATCTGTTTAATGGATACTTCTGTGGGAGGAAACATCAGATTATTCAATTAAAAATGAGAGCCAGGGCTTCCCTGGTGGCGCAGTGGTTGAGAGTCCGCCTGCCGATGCAAGGGACACGGGTTCGTGCCCCGGTCCGGGAAGATCCGACATGCCACAGAGCGACTGGGCCTGTGAGCCATGGTCGCTGGGCCTGCGCGTCCAGAGCCTGTGCTCTGCAACGGGAGAGGCCACAACAGTGAGAGGCCCGCGTACTGCAAAAAAAAAAAAAGAGAGCCAATATGACAAGCATAGACCCAGCCATCTTCAAGCTCAGGGCTGGAAGTTATGAGCAAGGACAGGAGCTCAAAGAAGACAAAAAGAGCTGACTAATTGCCTATTCCATGGACACAAGTGAACTTTTGTCTCCCAGTTTGAAGACAACCAATAATATCTAAATAATAAGTAAGTTAGGAGGACAGAGACAGGCAGGAGATGAGTGTTGTAACTGAGAAAAATCCTCATTCTTTTGTGCAGGAAATAAGTGGAATTATCTTAGGGTGGCACACAGAAAGAGAAGAATAAACTATTCAGAGAAAGAAAAGAGAAGAATTAATAAGATAATATTAAAAATAGGCTTAAGTGCTTCCCTGGTGGTGCAGTGGTTGAGAGTCTGCCTGCCGATGCAGGGGACACGGGTTCGTGCCCCAGTCCGGGAAGATCCCACACGCCACGGAGCGGCTGGGCCCGTGAGCCATGGCCGCTGAACCTGCACGTCCAGAGCCTATGTTCCGCAATGGGAGAGGTCACAACAGTGAGAGGCCCGCGTACCGCAAAAAAAAAAAAAAAAAAAAAAAAAAAGGCTTAAAAGTAGTAATTAATAGAAAATGAGAATAGAAACTTGCTTCTGTTTATGAGAAGTCTCACTTAATTTGAATGCCACTTTATTATACATTTTTTAAAACATGGATCTTCCATGTGCACTGTGTTAGGAGGAAGTCAAATCACATCTCTCTGCAAAGTCCAGAAAGTAGCGCCAGTCCAGATTTCCTAAATAAAATGACTTATAATGAAGCTACATTATAATACCTCTATATTTTGCAAAATCTTTTATATGCTATTAAAAGGTAAACATTTAACAACCAAAATTTTTTCTTTGGTGTAATATAATATTGTTCTGAATGAAGGAATGTCCCACAGTACATTGGGATGTGAAAGTTTCCCTGTAGTCCTTATAGAAAGATAAGTAATAATAAATAATAACTGACAGTAGCAGATATCATCTATTAAATGTTTATTAATTCCCAGGAACAGTTTTAACTCCTTTATATCAATTGATTTCTCCCATCACTTTCAGATGAGAAAATAGACAGAGGAGAGGTCAAATAACTTGTCTAAGTTCCCACAAAGGAAGTGGAGGAATTAGGATTGGTACCCAGGAAGGCTTACTCCAGAGAACTTGTATTTAACTCATGGAGTTACAAGAGTTAACTCTTTCACAGTTACGGAAGAGTTCAATGAATATGATCACATTTTATATGAAGCAATTCCCTTGCTTTTTCTTCAAAGCTTCTGTAAACCTGGATAATATGTTGCATATATACCATCACTCTTCCATTAGCCACTCTTGCCTAGATTGCCTCATTTATAAAATGGGAGTGGGGTAACTATCTCTTAAGATTATTGAAAAATTATGTGGATTAATATATGTACAGTGCTTAAAAGAATGTATGGTGCAGAGATATTAGTCATGTTATTTTTATTACTATTAATATTACCAGCATCCAATTCATCTGCTATTAAATCTGTTCTAGTGCTGGAGGAAGCATCAGTTGTATTTAACTCATTCTGATGCAATATTTCTAACTCCTATTTGGCTTCTTTAAGCAAAACTCTTGCTTCACGTGCTGTCCTAAGAATCTAACTCCCCTGTAAAATGTGAGTCGGTTGTTCCCTGTAATTCTCCATATTTTTTGCTCTCCACTTCCTTGCATTCTTGGGATGTGTGGCATCACATGCTCAAATACTCAGGCCTAGTATAAGGGAAAAAGTCACTCCCATATAGAGTTACCTAAAAACGTACAAAACCAGATATAAGTCTTAGAATCCAAAATAAATTCAATAAATCACACTAAACAAAGGGAAATAGTTGAGATCTTAAGCCATATAAGACTAGTCACTGAGGAAGAGGATTCAAAGCTGATATGGAAGAGCAAACCAGCCTCAAACTAAACCTGAAATTCAGGCAGCTGTAGTGGTGACTTATCCAGCTCCTGCAATGGATGATGTGGGCATGTCAAAGGAGGTATAGGTAAGGTGGCAGAATGGACACTTTTAAAATAATAATTTCTGTCATAGAATCGAAGCAATATAAATATAAACACATACCTGTCTCCCCAGTTGTACTATTTCTATTTCAAGGACAAGACCATGTTTTAATGACTTTTGTATCCTTCTACTAAGATAGTATAAAACATTTAAAAATCAAAGTATCTTGAATGAATTAGCTAATATACAATTGGATGGATAGAGGATGGTGGAAGAATTTCAATTCTAAAAGTACACAATTGTTTCTGGAATAATAAGGGACAGATTATATCCTCGAATTATAGATCAACCTAAAAACATTGGGCTGAAAATTTCCTCTACATATCATGTGTCTTCTTAAAAAAATTCATTGGTGCTGTCTACCACTGATGGAAATTTAATAAACATATATGGGGCTGTCCTTTAAATTAGTCATCCAGAAAACATGTTTAGAAATGGTCTCACATGTGCTATGGTAAAAAATAATGATAATAGTATTTGTCTTTTAGAACCATTTTGTAAAGAGATGTAAATCCCTTTCATCATTTTGTACAAATGTAATAATTATCTTTTGTGCTCCCTATGATAGATGAGGACAAATATAATAATTTTTGATGATGATGATGATGAAGATGACGATAGTGATAGGTAACATTGATTATTGACTATGAGCAAGGAAATAATCTATTCTATTTTTAACTACCAGATGGGATACTCTTATTATACGTTTTTATATACTAAGAGACTGACTTTCAGAGTTTAGGTAACTTACCCCGTGTCATAGTGGAATGCACATCTTTTAAATGCAGATTTTTAAAAAAGTCACTGTTGCATCATAAGTGTCTAGTATAGTGTATGAAAATGGCAGACTCATAATAAAATTTACTGATTGAATGAACACAAAACATGGCACTATTACTACTGAATGATATTTTGGGTTTTTTTACTATAATTTTGCTCTTAACTGTTATGATATATTGCTTCTTATTACCGTAAAAGATCACCTTAACCTGAGCATGGATCTGTTTATGTTTATTACGAAGTCTGTTTCAGGGATTGGCATGGCTTGAAAATCTCCCTCTGTGTAGAAAATTGTCTGTCTCTTTTCATTTATCCTTTTAACGATTCTGTCTGTCATCCTGCCACAGAAAGCAATCATGATATCTTTTTAAGATGGCTTGCTATACTATTGTCTGCATTTGCTAAGTACCTGATTTTGAAAATTCATCCAGTTTCCAAAATTAGTTCTCTAAATCTGCAAAACATAGATGAACTCATAGCTAAGTTCTTATTTGTTGGTTGATATAATATGCACATGTTCCTATCTAAGAGAATTAATCCTTTTTGTTGGGGGATTTTGAAAGGCCTTTATGGGAACATACTTAACTTTAATTCTGATAATGATTTCTTCTGGATAGACCAGGTACAACAGGTCTGCCAATGCACTACAAGCAATTAATTGGTTATTAAAATGATCTTGTAAAAAATAGCCTAAATAATGTAAGTTGAGCCCAATACATCTAAATTTCTGAGGTTAACAAAATACAATACACAAAATTTTTCATCATCTACTCACATCCAGGGGCAACTCCATAGCTCCTAGTTTACAGCAAATTTTTTTTTATATATTTTTTTTAGCATTTTGGTATTATCCAACTTTGTAACCTAACAATTCTCCCTAGGTTTTTCTTTTCTGGTGCCAAAACAACAAAGCTTCCATTCAAAGTGAAGCATCAAAACTCCAAGACTTTCTGCATTGGATCTTAGTTTCACAGGCAGTGAGCAAAAGCACAGTAGGATAAGGTTTTGCATATACTGTCATTCTTATGGTTTCAGATGTGGTGGCCAGCAGGACTGTAACATGAAAAATGCAAGTTTCATTAATGATGGTCCACAAGGAAGAAGGATGAAAGGTTACTTTGAATTGTCTTGGAAGAAGATGGATAGATGGAATAGCCTTTGATACTAGGAATCAGCACTAGTCTTCTCAAATCAAGGACACCTCTCCTCCAAAACAGGAGGGAACTAAAAATAGATATGGATGAGTAGCTCTAGCAGGGCAGGAAGAGGAGGAAATATTTATTGCTCAGGTGTTTAGATAGCTGTGGGAAAATGTGAATAAAAGTGGACAACCCTTCTTTGGAAAAAGCATGAAACAGTGGATATTCTTTATGTGTCAAGTGCAAAAAGATTGACAAAAATTATTAAATGTGCCTTCTGGTTAGTTTACTGGCAAATGCAAGCTGTTCTCCCCAGATATCCACAGTTATGTATTTCTTTTACTAAATTCACTAAACTATTCACCACTTAACAATTTTCTTATTCAAATTGGCTGGAGGGAGATTCATTAAAAAGAGGTGGCATAAAACAGAGAAATCAAATTAGATAACTTTCACATGTCCTAGCATATATAAGTAAAATAGCTGGAAATGATCAAATTGGTTTCCAAATACTCTTAGGCATAAAGAGAGATTTCCAGTGAAAGGTGAACATTTAATAAAGGACTATATTTTAGATTTCCAAGGAACACACAGTAGAAATATCATCTGTAAGCAAATAATATTTTTATATTGCAATAATAATATCTAACAATTACACAGTGTATATTATATGCCAGGTCCTTTTATACTTGAAATACATTTAATCTTCACCATAACTCAGTGAGACAGGCACTCTTTAATCATCATTTTGTACATGAGGGTTAAAATACAAATTGGTCAGGTGATTATTTTCCCCAAAACCCATAAACAGAAGAGAATTGGGATTTTAAATCAGAATGCCTTGAGAAAAAAATCTATGTTCTTTCCCAACATGTTATGTGAATTTTCTGCTTGGTGGATTTCTGCAAGCACGTACAGTCTCACAAAACCTATTCCTTCAAAAGAATCAGAATATTAGTAATTCTCTTACCTGTTCTAATTTTAATTGCACACATACGCACACACACACATAGAGGCACTAAAACAGTGTTGTATATTTTTTCATATACATGAAGACCTATTTAAGGGCTTAGTTTAAGCTCAAACTATCTATAATATTAAAAACTCTTAAGTGTTAAATGTGTGCCCCAAATAAATGTCAAGTAATAATATTAATTTTCAAAATATATATACATATATTAGTATCTTTTTGATATTACAATGCAGTATCTTAGTATTCTCTTCAATGGGAAAAGGTGAACTTAGTATGAAAAATATGATGTAGAATGTGCCTCCCGTGGGGAATATAATCCTGAAATAGTGCCACTAGAGAGTGACACATGGACAATGATATCTATAATGTATTGATCATGCATAATATACATTCAACAAAGTATTTCTATACATTTAAGTGTTAACTGAAATAGAAAATCAAATAGCTTTGCAAAAATTGGAGTCTATTGTAACTATTAGAGCTGCACAGAGATGGTATTTATACATTAAAGGGACTAAAACCTAATTATCTAATAGGCTGAAGAGGACATCCATATGGGGCAGGGGTGCTGCCCAGAAAGGAGGTCAGTGCTGAAGCAGGGAGTGGTGGGTGTCTGTGCAGAAAATGGGTGGCAGCAGAGGTGGAAGATTGGTTAGATACAGGACATTAATCAAATAAGTAAATATATTAAAGTTAATAAAACAAGGTTTCTTAGGAGTGGATAAAGAAGTTTCAGATACAAAAAGGGAGAAAACTAGAAATGTATCCTGTGGTGTTAAATTGTATACATCAGGGTGAAGATTTGACTTTTAATATGCAGTTTGATAGAATAGATAGATTAGATAGATAGATAGATAGATGAGAGATAGATAGATGGACATAGACTTAATTGTGTGTGTAAATATCTGTATGGGTTACCAAATCCAAGCTCATACTGCTCGCCACACAGAGAGCCAATAAATCGAGAGATGAGTTGTTGGGGCAAGGAAAAGTGACTTTATGCATCAAGCCAGCAGACCAAGAAGGTGGTGGACTACTGTCCCAAAGAACCATTTTACCCAAGTTAGAATTCAGACTTTCTTTATACTAAAAGGGTAGGGCATGGCTGGTTGTTTCAAACTTCTTGGTGCCAGAACCCTTTGTTCTTGCAGCTGTCCATATAGATCTGGTCACAATGCATCTATAACCTCCAACAAGATAAATGTTATTCTCTGTTCTGCAAATTTTAATCTCTGTATGAATGGAAAGTGTTATATCTTTAAAGGTCACAGCTTAGAGAATGGGTTATCCTGTGTATTTCAGGCTATAGGCAATATTCTTTTACAAAAGGTGCAGAGCCAGCATGACTAAGCACATGCAATGGAGCACAAAGATTAGAGCTAAAGGAATAGATCCAATATGGAGTCAGGTTTGTCCTTCTCTGTTCCATACATACATTCCTATATATATTCCCTTGTTCTATTTACTGAAAAAGCCTGTCATTACTGACACCTTATTCACCATGAGCATAACTAGATCATGGTTCTTGACTTCTAAATGTTATTTTCTTCTAAAAGAAACCAAAGCTTCTTGTAGAAATGGCTGATTCTAAGGTTGTCTCATGTAAAGTACAAAATGAATCTAGGACATCTTGTTATCTTCGAAAATAAAGTGATCAAAGGATCATGGGGGCATTTCAAAAGAACACAGGAGCCAGCTTTCAAGAGCTTCTCCAACTGACTATATCTGGGAAAATTTTAACATGAAAATAAATAACTATAATAACAAATTTTAGTACATGGAATAAAATAGAAAACCATTGGTTCCATACAGATATCAATAAATGAATAAATGCATTGAAACTATGATTAGGAATAGGAAATGTATAAGGTATAAATGTAACCTCCCACTGAATACATATTAATTTCAATGGGGAAAATATCAACCACATGGTAGAGAAGCCTGGCAAACATCACCTCAATCAAGTGATTAAGATGAAGACCATCAGTAATTGGATAAATTAAAATCATATGCCACCACATCAGGTGTAATAAAAAGAACACAGTGTCTCTCCTGTGATATTCTTCCCAAAGATTTATGAATCAAACCATGAAGAAACATCTGATGATTCCAGATTAAGGGGCAATTTATAAAATAATTGACCTCTGATATGCAAAAGTGTCAAGATCGTTAAGAAAAGACTGAAGACTGCTTGAGGGAAATTATGGAGGCAGGAAGAACTATTTACTATGTGTGATTCTGAACTGAATTATTTTCCTATTAAAATATTAGCATAATAATTGGGGAACTTTAATGAAGTCTGAAGCTTAGATAGTAGTAATATATGGATGATAATTTTCTGATTTTGAAGGTTGTTTTGTAGTAACAGAAGAATATTGTTGTTGTAGTAAAAACATACTAACAACTAGGGGTTGGTGTGATATTAAGTCTACAACTTACTGTCACATGGTTCTTTCTACTTTTTCTAACTCCTCTATAATCTTGTGTTAAAAAAATTAGATTTGCAATGAGTATGAATTTTATGTTTTATTTCCTATATATTACCAGAGCAGAAGCCTTACTAACCATGATCCTACAAATGTACAAAAGGTAATATTTAAAGGCCACTGACAAAAAGATTAATTTTATTTTGGTTACCAAATACCTTTCAAAAGGGTTACTGCTATCTTTATATATCTAGAATCACCCAATGTCTTCCAGATATAGTGTTCTGTCATACACATGTGACTCCTCAGTCGGGAATTCTCTATTAAGACATTTAGTGTGAAATATGGATTTGTCTACTAAATATTCCTTGATCTGGCCTTGGCCACGTGAGACACTGTTGCTAGATAAGTCCACAGTGTCTTTTAATTTGCCAAACATGCTTATCAAAGTTTAATGCAATTAATTTTCAATTGTGTTTCTAATTAAAATGTTAGTTTCATGAGGGTGCAGTATTGAATGATTGAAGAACAGTGTTTCAGTGGATGTTTTATTATGTATATTTCAAAGTATATGTATAACAATTAAGAATAAAGGCAAGTGCCTACCATAGGGGAAAAGAAGTCTGCATTTACTTTCATTTCCCTCATTTTTGATTCTTTTGAAAAAGAGAAGGCATTATCAAATTTATCAAATTCCAGTATATGTTTTTTTGCAATTTTGGTGTACTTGGTTATTCAGATTTTTAAATGTATCCTAAACATTTTTTATGAAAGCAATGCTGCACTGTATTAAACAATCAGCCGTGGAAGCATGGAGTCCTAACCATTGGACTGCCAGGGAATTCCTCGTATTAAACAATCAAATTCTGCAAAAAATGACTGTAGCAGCAATAAATCCTGACCTGTTCCTCATAAGCCCAAGTCAACTTCTCATGGGGAATTGATTTAATTTTAAGATTTTATATTAGTTTTTATTCATATTTTTAAGTAATAATTTATTCTACTTTTTCTTGACCCCTCAATTAATTTCCTACTTTGATTATAAGGATTTACCATACTTAATGACCCACAGTTAAATCCACCACTTATAATTTAATAATAATAATATTTTAAGTTCCTCCATTAATTTCCATTATAAATATATTATTGCACTTTTATTTATTGTTCTAACAATACTAGATATTACCTCCTGCCCACTATCCTTTATAAAATGAAGATATTTGCATTCCTACACTTCTCAACACCTTCATCCTCTTATCTCCCAACTACTATCATTTGTACTTCTATATAATCATGCTACTTATTCACATTCTTTTTGTAAACATATTGAAATCACCTTTGTTTTGTGTATTGTGAAAGTCAGGAACACAAATATCTATACAAAGACAATGTAGTAAATATAAATAAGTGAACCAGCACAGAAATTAGAAAAATTGACTACCAGAAATTAAACTTTTCTGTTGATTATTATTATTTTATATATGTACTATTATATACAAATATATTATTTTGTTTATATAATATAAAATAATACAATTATAATATATACGATAGTGAGTATTGCACTTTGCATTTAATATTAAAAATAGACATCTTTAAAGATAACATATATTATTGTTCTATGTTTACTTTTATTTAGTTCCAGATACCTGGGTTCTTTTTTTCTATATCAAGAAATATTAATGTCATTCTTAGTATCCAATAAGAAGTCAGCTTTGAATCACTTAACATGGAAGAATATTTAACTATATTCAGTTTTATAGTAGAATACATCTGTTCACCATTGTAAGTGCTTCCAAAGATAGATATAATCTTTCACAGTGGTTTTTATATTTACAGTAACATGTCCCAAGGTATTTGTAAAGTTCTAATATACCAGCATTATCATATTTAATTTTCAGTATCAAATTTTATTGTAGTTCAATAACTTCTACTTGAAGCTCTTCATTCACACTATCAATATTCATTGAGAGAGGTGAATTGAACAATGTTCGTTCATTTTCATAAAGTAGCAAATCAGAGAATATTTTCTAAACTTCAATCTAATTTATAAGAATATAGTTCAGAGTATTACTTTCATTTCTGAAAACTTTTATCTGCATAAGAAATTGGATCTATTATCTTGGATAATATTGGATCATATTAATCCTTACCAGAGGAGTTTCCCAAAGAAACTATTTCACTAAGGATAAAAGTGAATTATATAATTTGTATATATGCTTGGTGGTAATTACTAGGAAATATTCAAACTGTATAGATAGATTTTCTGTAAAAAAACCCACAAATCCTAATTTTTTACCCCACTTATTCAGTAAACTAAAGCATATATTTTCACTGGATGACAGGGACCTTATTTCTTTCAATAGCTGAAAAAAGTCTTCAACATTATTTTAAACCACTTTTTCAGTAAACTAAAGCATGTATTTTCACTGGATGACAGGGACCTTATTTCTTTCAATAGTTGAAAAAAATCTTCAACATTATTTTAAACCACCATCCTCTTTGTAATAATCAACCATGTTGTGCATATAATATGCCTAGAGAAGCAGTAATATTTCTGTGACACTTTAACAATCTGTAACACCGTGTTATTACATTCCAGGACTTTTCATTAATTTTTTAACTTTCTAGCATGGAATAATTACTTGTGAATAGTGCAACCAGTGTATTTATAACCTGAATCCTTGAAGAAAATGTAGTCACATTGTATTTAAATTGTTTAACTAAAATTATACTGTATTCCACAGCTCGAATACCATCTATAGCTGCACTATCTGGTAACCTAGCCACTAGCAACATGCAGCTATTTAAATTTAAATTTAAGTAAGTTAAATTAACAGTTCATTTCCTCAGTCACACTAGCCACATTTCAAATGTTCAGCAGTCACGTGTGGTTGGTAGCAAGTTTCTTGGAGATCACAGGTGTAGAATATACCCATTATCTCAAAAAGCTGTTGCAAAGTGCTGATCCATTATAGGGGATGGTAAACATTTTCTGTAAAGGGCCAGGTACAAAGTATTTTAGGCTTTGTGGGCTGTATGTTCTCTGTTACAATTACTCAGTTCTGCGGTTGTAGCAGGAAAACAGCCATATATGAACAAACGTATGTGGCTGTCTTCTAAGAAAACTTCATTTACAAAGGCAGGTTTGGCCAGATTTGGCCTGTGTGCTATTTTTTGCTTACCCTTGATGTATATTAGCATTTATTTTGATCAACCTACATAAAGATTTAACTACTTTTCCAAATATGTATGTCATATCAGAATATTGAATATTTGGGACATCATGTCCAATAGGCTTTTAACCACATAAAAATTGTTAATAGCTAAATATTATAACCATATGGTATTTTTTACATCTGCATTGTCATCAGCTGCATTAGGACATGCTTCAACTGTTTTTTATATTTTACACAAAATTTCAGTAGGAAGTTTTTATCCACATTTCCCAAAGATAGAGTTTAGAGAATTTGTAGTTGAATTTACATTAACAAACATGTGATTGTAAGTAGAACTGTTTTTTGCTATCCTCAATAGACACTTTTTTTTTTTTTTTTTCTGTACGCGGGTCTCTCACTGCTGTGGCCTCTCCCGTTGCGGAGCACAGGCTCCGGACGCGCAGGCTCAGCAGCCATGGCTCACGGGCCTAGCCACTCCGCGGCATGTGGGATCTTCCCAGACCGGGGCACGAACCCGTGTCCCCTGCATCGGCAGGCAGACTCCCAACCACTGCGCCACGAGGGAAGCCCAATAGACACGTTTTATACACTCACCATCTATTTTAAAAGTTTCACTTAATATACAATTGAATTTTATTATAAAAGTTCATACTTTATTTTTATAATTTCAATTTTAGTTCTCTATCAGGGCATTACATCTTGTACTGTGTGGCTATTTTTGTACATGAGTTATATTTTTTCCCTGTGGTGATTCAAACTGTAGTCATTCCGTGCATATATGCTTTTAAAAATTAAACATGTAAAAGTTATCTCTTTTCCTCCAAGTAATATGATATCTCTCATTTTTCTTAAGACATATTACTCTAATAATAGTTTCTTTTATACTATTAGCATGGCAGAATGAGTTCAATAGTAGCCCCCAAAGGATATACCCATGTCCGTACTCTGAAATCTATGAATGCGATTTTATTTAGAAAAATGGTTTTGTAGATATCGTAGATTCAGTGTGGAACCTAAATCCAGTACCAGGTGTACTTATAAAAGAAAGGCCAAGAAAGATTTGGGATTCAGATACATAGGAGGGAAGGCCACACGAAGACACAGGCAGAGGTTGAAGTGATGTAGCCCCAAATAAAGGAACTCCTGGAGCCACCAGAAGCTGGAAAAGCTGAGAGAGGATTCTCCCCTAGAGCCGTTGGAGGGAACTGGCCCTGACAACACCTTGATTTTGGACTTCTGGCTCCCACAACTGTGAGAGAATAAATTTCTGTTTTTTTAATTCATCAAGTCCATGATAATTTGTAAGGCAGCCCTATGAAAGTAATACACTGTGCATGAACATAAGTCGTTTTTAAATATTCTATTGAAAATATAAAACTAAGTATAATAATAAAAAAAAAATCACTTTACTTCTGTTACAGGAGGCAAATAGTGTGTGAACTATGTAAAACTGCAGAAGACAAATTTCATCTAAAAAGAACAGCAACTATTTTATTTGTCTACTTTTCATATATAGAAATATGAATTCATACCTTATGATTTTTGAGAGTTTAGAAATAATATATTTTATATGAAATATCCCCCAAATTAACATTTTAACTGCCCAAATGACTAAATTCCATATTTTCAACTGAATCTTTTACTTACACAACTAGTTTCAGCCTCAGATATATTGTGTGTTTTCAAAACTTGAAAATAAAAGGATGCTGCCTAGTATCGTAGGAGAGGGAGGAAAAATTTTACCTCTACTTTTTTAGGGGTTTGGCTGAGGCTGAGAATTCAATTGATGCAAGACAGAGTAACAAAAGAAAAGCATATTAATTTATTTAACATAAATTTTACATGACACAGGAGCTGTCATAAGGAAATGAAGATCCAAAGGTGTCACAAAACCTGAACACTTTATACCAGGTTGAACAAAAAGAGAGCATTGTGGAAAAGTAAACTATGTGGGAGGCTAAAAGATCATAAATATTTTAACAAGGCCTGTTTGTACAGAATCCTGTTTCAACTTCCAGTCTTCAATGATAAAACTTATTTTCCTTCTGATATAAGGAGAACATCTTCCATATGGGAGTTTTATCTCACACTTTCAAGAAGAAAAAGGGGATGCTTCCATTTCTTGGTTATTAGATAGCACTGGCATGACCGTAGGGGTGTATGTACCTTTTTGAATTAGTGTTTTTGTTTTTTTCCAGATATAAACCCAGGAGTGGAATTGCTGGATCATATAGAAGTTCTTTTTTAGTTTTTTTGAGAAAGCTCCATACAGTTTTCCATAGTGGTTGCACCAATTCATATTCCTACTAAGAGTGTACAAGAGTTCCCTTTTCTCCACATCCTTGCCAACACTTGTTATTTGTAGCCTTTGATGATAGCCATTCGGACAGGTATGAGGTGATATTTCATTGCTGTTTTGATTTGCATTTCTCTAATAATTAGCAATGTTGAGCATTTATTCATGTGCCTGTTAGCCATCTGTGTGCCTTCTTTGGAAAAATGTCTATTCAGGTCCTCTGCTGATTTTTTTTAAAATTTGGTGGATTTTTTATTTGATACTGATTTGTATGAACTGTTTATATATTTTGGATATTAACCCCTTGTCCGTCATATCGCCGTGTCCTCAACAGATGAATGGATAAAGAAGATGTGAGATATATATATATATATATATATATATATATATATACATATTACTCAGCCATAAAGAAGAATGAAATTCTGCCATTTGCAGCAACGTGGATGGACCTAGAGAATATTATGCTTAGTGAAATAAGTCAGACAGGGAAAGATGAATACTGTATGATATCACTTACATGAAGAATTTAAAAAGTAATACAAAGGTACGTATACAGCAAAACAGGAACAGACTCACAGATATAGAAACAAACTAGTCCTTACCAGTAGGAAGAGGAAAGGGGAAAGGAACATGTTAGTAGTATGAGATTAATAGATACAAACTGCTATGTATAAAATAGGTAAGCAACAAGGCTATGTTGTATAGCACAGGGAATCATAGCCATTATCCTGTAATAACTTTTAATGGAGTATAATATATAAAAATACTGAATCACTATGATGTACACCTGAAACTAATATGATATTGTAAATCAAGTACACTTCAATTTAAAAAAAAAAGGTAGAGTCAGAATCCCTTCTTGTACTTGTTCTTTTAAGTGTTTTTAGCTCAGAATAATTTTTATGCCAAAGTGGCATGTTTTGGGGTGATATATTCTGGTTTCCCTCACTATTAATATCAGGTTCATGTTTTTACTTGAAAGCCAGTTAATGCCCTATGATTAATTCATTTTCTTTTACCACTTTGTGTTTTGGTTATTATTCCCAGGGTTTGCCCAAAGACTTAACCAAATTTCTGGAATTGTCCTTTGGGTTCAAAAGCAGCTTTTATCCAGTCAACTCCACCTTGTTAACCCCATCTTTACTGACTCTTTTTTTGGACTGCTGAAGAAATTCTTACATTAGTCTTTGTGTTTTGACATTTTCTAGTTCCTTTGTCTTCCCCCTTTCAGGTGAATTTTCTTATTTTCTCAGAGCATGTCCAAAGTAACTTGTTAAGAACAAAACTGCTCCAGTCAGAGTCTTTAGCAGATGGCAGAGCTCACTAGAAAAATGTCAGCCTGATTTTAATTCCTTTATAAGAAATCTTTCATTATTGTTCTTGTTATTATAATAAAGGTGAGGATATATTCTTTCTGGGTTTGGAAGAACAACTGTATCCTTGATTTCTTTTAATTTCAAAATGATGTATCTTGAAATAGATTCTTTTTTCTAACATATGTGATGAGTGAAACTTTCAATCTGGTTTTGAATCATTTTATGTTTATTTTGAAAATTATAATTTCTTACCATGCATGTTCTCTGTTATTATGAATTAGTCCTCTATGATTTTTCTATCACATTTTGTCCATTTATATTATTTCTTCATTTTATGATATTTTCCTTTTTTTTCAAACATTCTACTAATTTTTATATTTCCAAAGCCTATTGCCTTTTTATGAATATTTCTTTTATGTAGCTTTCTATTCTTGTATTATTGATGCAGCATTCCATTAAAGTGTTTCTTGTTAAACAGGCTCTGTTCCTTAAACTATTTGTTTTCTTGGGGGTCACATTTTGTATTTTTCTTTTTCTCTTTGTTTATCTGGGTATTTTGTTCTTATTGATGGGCTTATTTAAATATATGATGAGCATGGCTTGCTCATTTATATTTAGGAAAGACGACCTTAGAAAGCTGATTAAGAGCCTAAGTCATGGAAATGGGCTTTTCAACTGAAATGCTTCCTTTGCCCTCAGTGTGAAAAAGCAGAAAATCAGCAGTTCAGAAGTGGAATGCCTAAATACAAGGGTCTTTGTCCTAGAACACTAGGTACTCAAGTTTTTCTAGCCAATTATTTTTTTAATTTTTAGGATTTAACTCTCTCATCAACCACGCTTTTGGGGGTGATAAATGATTGAAGAAAGAGTATTTCATGTGTAACTGTGCATGTGTGTGTTGGGGGGTAGTTGTCAGTGAATCTTCTTTTATGTTTCCCCATCTCACACATCTGCTTCTATATACCTAAGTTTTCTAAGATCTGGTTGATATGGTATTCTAGAGGGATAAAGTGCTTCTATTTCTGCCTCACTCCCTCTGACCTGTAGTTTATGCTGCATCTTTCTTTTCCTGCTTATTAGTAACTAATTGTCAACAGTTGTTGAAATCTGTTATCTGTTAAAGCCACTATCTCCCAATCCCTTCTGTCCTTGTATTCTTTTACATATGGACTGTTAAGAGAGGGAGAAAAAACAGAAATTTTCTGTCCCTCAATCTTATAGCAGACAACCTCAGTATCTTCTAAGTTTTCTCTAGATTTAAGTAGTAAAATCAGAACACATCAATAATATCAGTGAGATATCTGTATTCTCCAATAACGTAATTGATCATCTCATTATTTTGTATCTAGGAAACATTTATTATATGCATTTTACTAGAATATTTTGATTTATTTAACTGTATTTTAAAAAAACTGTGCACGAAGCATGAATTCTAAGTTTCAACCTAGAAAATAAAAGAAGATATAGGGAAATGAATTTCTTAATATGAAAAATATAGTAATCATATTTATCTTCTTGAAATGTTATGAAAATTAATTAATACAATGTATATGATAACTTATCTGGTATGCTATCTAGCAAAATGTAAGGCTAAACAAATTAAAACTACCGTTACAAGTCTTTCAATTGTAAAATATGTCCACACTGCAGATTTCAAGTAGAAATTGAATAGTTATTTGCAAGGTTTATTGAAGAGGTAGATCCTTCACTGGGTGTAGAGATAAACAAATATCCTGAGATCCCGTCATCTCGTGATGTCTCAGATTCTATAGAAACTGTTGTGTAGTATACCACAATACAGGTCTTCACTATAACATCTGGCACTGAATGGGAAGATTATCAGAGAAGAGAAAACAAATTATTTTTAGGGAGAGCTATTGGATATCTAGACTCTTATGACCTTTTGTTGTGTATTGATGTATGTCAAGGAGTGGGAGAAATGTATGTTTCAAAAGCCTTAAGAATATACAAAAAATTTGATTTGTATTTTTCTGAGTAGCTTCTTTTATATTAAAGGCTTTAGAACAGTGGAGAACAGGACTATTTACAGCAACCTGAATAAACTTTAATTTAACCAGAACATTTGATTACCATTTTGGTTTCATCCAACATGCTGGATAATCAAATTATAGCAGTACTTTGATATAAGCAGTATGTAAGATTTTGCCATGGAATAGTTTTCAAAGTCCTAATTTAATATTTTAAAATATTTATAACAATTTTCACATATCAAGGAATAACAAGGCATAAAAGTACTTGCTTTAGTGTCAATATGAAAAAGAAAGAATAAAGATGTGAAGTTGAATAAAGGGCAAAAGTTCTTTTAAAAATATTGACTGTTGAGGAGATGAAGGTTTGAAATTTAAGCTTGTACTCATACACCATACCATAAGTCTTTGAATGGCTTACCATACCTGGACCATTTTCTTCCTGAATGCTTATGGTGTGGTGAATCTTCCTGAGACTTACTCTATTATGTAAAACATGCTTAAACAGGTTTACTCTACAGGACTGTTAAATATTTCATAAATATAAATTACCTGGGCAGAAGCTATTAAATAGTTTCTAAATAATTATTATTGTAAGACTATTATTAAAAGAAATTATTATAAGAAACATTTTTATTATTTCATTAACAACTAGTTAGTGATCCCTGATTTATGCCAAGTATAAGTTTAGGTGCTGGAGATTCCACTACGCACAGGAAAAGCATGGTCAGGCCAAAATGGAGCTGGCATTATATTTAGCTGCAGGCAATTAAGAAAATCAATTACAAATTTACAGTTTCTGATGTGCTAGGAAGTAAGAATACTATTGCATAGAACAAATAATGGGAAACCTATTTTTTAATAGCTTTGCCAAGGGAGGATTCTCAAAGAGGATATATTTACTCTGGGGTTTGTGGAATGAAGAGCCAACTACATAAAGAGTAGAAGGAAGAAAGTTATAGGCATATGGAAAGACAAGTTCAAGTTCACTAAAGCCCCCCAGTATGCCCCCCAAAATTTTCTCTCTTCTAGGAACTGCTGGGAGAACAGTGTACCTGAAGCCCTTATAGTAAAGTGAGCACAAGATGGAAGTTGAGTAAGAGCGCACAGACCAGATCAAGGAATATCCTGCAAACTTTCATAAATAATTTTATGTTTTTTTGAGTTTGGTGTCAAGTTATTTAATTGTGGAGATCACATAATTGATCTTCATATTTATGTTTTAAATTAGCCTTTATGAAGAAGGAGTGAGGAAGGAATAGGAAAAAAGAACAGTGATAGAGTGGTGTAGCTTGGGCTAGCAAAATGACAGTTAAGATAGAGAGGAGTGAACACATTTGAAATACTTTTGGTGTAGAAGTAGCTTAACATTTAAGCTTGTAATCATATATCACACTATGTGTCTCTGACGATGGATCAGGTAGATCAGAACATATATGATTAATCACAGAGGACTCCAAGAGTTCTAGTTTTTGCCACTATGTGAATGGTGATATCATTTACTCTGATGGGAAATGCTGGGTGAAGAGTAGATTAGAACGAAGTAAATCAAAATTTCTAACATGGTCATGCTAAATTTCAGGTTCCTAGAAAGCATCCAAGTAGAATCAACAGGTGAGCAGACAGATACAGGAGTTTGGAAATTAAGGAAGTGTCTGGGATGGGAATATTAACTTAAAAGCATCAGCATTTAGTCAACTGTTATAGATACAAATAATGTGACTAAGGGATAAAACATATAGAAAGAAATTGTACCCAGGTTATAGCCTTAAACCTTGAAATAGAATAGAAGGACAAAAACTCAGCAAAGGACACTGGAAAGTTAATCTGTGAGTTAGGAAATTGAATGGGGTATTATTTTTGAAGTCAAGAGGGAGAGCACTATTTCAATAGTACTCAATAAATCTAAGAAGCTGGTTATTTAAAGACAGAGTAGAGTAGTGTGCTTTTATTCAATCATGCCATAGAGTAATATGAACCTAAATTCTATTCTATGCTAGAGATTCTTCAGGCACCAGAGAAGCAGCAGTGACAAAAGTAATTAAACATTTCTGCATTTATTGAGACAATATTCTGGAGAAGGGAGACTGACAAGACACAAGACAAATATGAAATATATAAAACGTATGGCATGTACGAAAGTGTTAAGTTCCAAGAATAAAAATACAGAGGGGAAGGGGTTAAGAGGTCTTGAGAAAAGTTTATCAAATTTGAATACTTTTGACGTTTACATTTGGAAGTGTGAGAAGTATGTGTGATTTAAATGAGAGCACATTTGGAGGAACACTCATGACCATGACGAAAGTCTGACTGCAAAAGATTGAAGAGTAACAGAAAGATGAAAAAGTGGAGAAATAAGGGTAAGAAATTCTTCCAGAAGCTCTAATTGTGAATCAGAAATGATATAGGGCTACATGTGGAAGGGAAGGTGGGTTCAAAAGAGGGTTTATTAATTTATGAATTACATATATTTACTTACTTATTCAGTAGTGATATTGTGTTTGCATGCTGAGATGTATGCTCCAGCAGAGATTGCCAATTTAGGGAAAGATGCAGAGATATAATAGAAGATATAAAGGGATGAATAAAGGAACTGATTTTTAATAAGAAGAAAGACACTTGATACATTTTAATAAAAGAGTATGGGAGCAAATGAGTGAGATTATATTATTTTATAATCTGATGGTGAAAAATTGAGGCAATACAATCATCTGAGGGTGGTAATGAGAAAGAGGATTTAAGTGGCTGCCAAATGATAAATCAGTTCAATAAAAATTAGGATTTCCAGTTGAGTCCAATGGAAGAACAGACAAAGATGTTGAGAATATTTTCCAATAAGTGATTACATTAATGAAGCTTGAGATATAAACTAAGCAAAAGAAACACCATGTACAAGAGAGGGTCAATGAATGAAATAACTTCATGAGGCAAACTATTTAATGCAGAGGTATTCAAGGGACACTGAGATGGGAGAGTAGGTGTACATCAGAAGGCAAGATGTTTGAAAGGAAATTTAAATAAAGAACTCAAAAGAAAAGGAATGTTAGACCCTTTTGAAAGCGAGTATGCTGGATATTACTTTGAAATATATATGTTTAATCAATTTTGTACTGAAGTTTCCATTTCTCCTAACCTGCTACACTTCACTCGCACAATTTAAATAAGGAATCTTTTGACATCCAATTGGCTGGGTGAAAGGTGTCCAACTGGAAAATAAAAGTAGTCTTTAAGGTTTTCTGACTTTCATTATCAAAAGCTGAAGAGCTAAGATAGAATTTTTGTAGGGTAGGTAAGAAGGAGAAAGTATAAGGTTAAATTCTTGAGGAAAGATTAAGTACAAGGCTTTCTTCACTTGCAAAAAGAGATTCCCTCAGGCTTGGTGGAAGAGGGTGAAATGTGTGTTTCCAGAAGGGGAACAGGCCTAGTAAAGAAGAAAGATGCAAGGTGATAAGTCAAGGCATATGGGAATAGAAGCAAGCATACAAAAGTTTTCTATGGCTTTAACATGCATGGAAGAAGCACCATCTGGAGAGCAACAAAGAAAACCTCACTGGCACATAAGCGCAGGTGTATGTATGCTTCCCCATATTCTTGACATAAAGTATTTTTCTTGGAGCAAGATACAGCACTGGAGGGTGGAGTTGGGAGTGAAAAATAGAAACTTAAAGAAGACATTTATATCCCATTTTTCATCAGTTCTGCAGAATGGTGACTCAGATGTCAAATTAGGTTGACTCAAAAAAAAAAAAAAGAATTGTGTATGCTTTATTTTGAGGGTTAATATTCAAAACTTCTTCATGAATATAGCTTCTCTCTCCCTTCCCCTTTGCCCCACTCTATTGGAAGTTGGATAATCTGCCTAAAGGTTATTCTTCATCTCAGAGGTAATTTTTTTTACAGATGCAACAAAGCCCAAATGCATGTAGAACGTATGGAGGAGGCCATGGTAAATCAAGGGAAGATCCACTCCTTTCCTCTCTTCAGAAGGGCATTCAGAAAGAATTGTCATTGTACTGTTAATGGGAATGAATGTAACCATTAGAGTACACTGAAAATAAAAGTATTAAACAGTAGTTCTCTAGGGAAAGTGAAACTATAAGAGATGTTATTTTTGCTCTCTCAAAACTTTGGTGAAGAATATGAAAACAAAGTGTTCCCAAAAACCTAAACCAAGAATTATGCAAAAGAATCTTTAATCATCAGAGCACAGCAGGATCATTATACACTATTTGAGGAAAGAATTCATTCCAGAGGGAGAAGGACAAACAGAAAAGCCTGACAATGGAGTGCAAGATTGTGAGGAAGACTTTAATTGTTAAATGAACTGTTAGGTTTAGCTTAGAGAAATCTTAAACAGGGCCTCACTACAGGAACCAATCATTTCTGATAACGTCCCCAAATCTGGATGTTTCAATATTCAGGCAGTAAGTAGTTAGGTCATCTGTCTGAGAGTTTGGAGCATATGAATTCTAAGGTCCTGTTAAACACTGAAAATCTATCAATCACAGAAAATGCTCACAAAATATAATTGTGAAATGGAGGGCAATTCGCTCAGTGTGAATGGACAGAGACACTTGTTTATGTATATATTTTATTATTATTCATCTTTCTTCTTATTAAAAGCTCTTGGGATTTAGAATTATTGGCATTTCTAAATATGCAAAATAGATGTGGCTATGGAACATCATACAATAAATACTATTTAATATAGCATGTGCCTATCAGATATATTAAATAACACTTCCTCCTGACAGAGTTTATGTTAAAAAAAAGGTATAAATTGAGTTGGTAAAGATTAAGTGAATGTATATTTTATTTTGTTATATTACCAGGAAATTCTATATCACCTCCTTTTATCAGGTGGTGAAAAGTTGTCTATATATTCTAGATCATTTCTCCTCTTAACATGTATACATACACAAGGCCATGACTATCAGAAGGCAGGAATCATGGAGGTCACCTTGGATACTGCATACCACAAACACCAAAGTTTAGAAACTGTACAGTAATTATGTGAGCTAAATAGGAAAGAACATGGTATACTGAGGTCATGGAACAATAAGATAATATTAATAGGAATTATTAATATTACATTTGATTTCTGCCAGTCACTGTGTTATATACTTTAAGTCTATTATCTTACTTAATTCTCACAATAACCCTATTAATTCAGTGACTTTATTAACATAATCAGAGGGAAAAATACACTAACATAGTGTTGGGGATTGGATCATTCTTCCCCTTCCTTATTGTATGAATATATACCCTCGTGCTTTGACTTGGGGCTTTTTAATGCCTCCCAATGGAGAGGTGAAGTATATATCTACAACCATGGACTTTGAGCTGGACTGTGTGATTCTTTTACCCAGCAGTATGTTGGAAGGAGTTATAGTGTGCCAGTTCTGAGCAGAGGCTTTAAACAGCATCACCTATATTTCCTTGATCCTCTTGAACTCCTGCACTCAGTATGAGTTCCAGAAAGAAATGTGTATAAAACAGACCTGCACATAATGCAGGTGTGGAGTCAAGCACAGTTGAACCTAGCTGAGAAGGGCCATAGACATAGCCCACCTGTAGAACTGAGATTTGTGGTTTTGAGCTGTTGAGATTTTGAGGTCATTTATTGAAGAAGAAAAAGTTGCTGAATACAGCAGTGGATCACTCAGCCAGTTACAGAACTGTAAGTAGAAAAACTTGGACTTGACCCCTGGCTGTCTGACTCTAGAGCCCCCCATTAGAAAATACAATGTTTGTTTGTGCCTAGTTTCAGTAAAACTAAAATTTGGAGATCATTTATTTAAACATGTTTCCATTTATTTTCCCAGCATTCAAATGTATATTGAGAACCTAAAATGTGTCATTGCATACAATTCTAAAAAAAAAAATGAAGAAATTATTATTCCTGCCTTCAGAAAGTCAAGGAACACAGTGCTGAATTACCCCTTTTTAGTGTACTAACTCATAAATATATAATTAC
The DNA here is from genome assembly GCF_005190385.1 of Monodon monoceros. NCBI lineage: Eukaryota > Metazoa > Chordata > Mammalia > Artiodactyla > Monodontidae > Monodon > Monodon monoceros. Next base: position 47,354,022 of record NW_021703785.1, on the reverse strand, counting down.
ATTAATAATCTGAAAGTAATACTCAGACTTCCTTGGAGTTACTTAATCCCATGGAGAAGAGTGAAGTTTAATTAGAAACTGGTTTATTGCATGATATTTTAAATTGACTTTAGGGTTAGCATGATAGCAGACCAGGTCTAAATAATAATAAATAACATTTTACTTATTGCTTAATGGTGTCACAAATGGATTGAGCTTTGTAAATTTTATTTCATCTGGCACTCACACTCACTTAATAGGTGAGGAATGTGAGGTTTAAAAGTTTTAGGCAATGTAAACCCAACTTATTCAGTGGTATAACCTGGACTATAGCTTCAGTTAGTCTAACCCCAAAGCACTCATCAACAATGCCTTCAAAGCAGAGGCTCAAGGAGAAGCAACTCATTCTTAACCACATCAAGATGTCCCCAAAGGCCCAGTGAAATGTACTGATATCAAAAATCCTAGTACTTCTCTATGATTCATCAAACACTAGAGAACCTGCCCTTTTCTATAAGGTAGTTGGTACGGTTTTAAAATTGTAACTGAAAATATTAGCATTATATAAGGCAGAGAACAAAACGTGTTTCTGAAATAGAACCTGGGAATGTTTTGTGCATAAAACAAGGTCTATGTAAGTTTGAATATTTCACCTTAATGTTTTTTCTGGTCTAAAAGCTATGTCAACTGTAATAATTCTTTCAACCTTTCAGAGAAAATATGTATAAGTATTAAAGTCTGAATCAAGTGTTAAAATTGTAGAGGGTCATATTGCTTATATATAAGATCAATCCATGTTATATGTGGGGGAAATATGTATATGTCATATATATATATATATATATGAAATGCAGAATGTTGATACCTTCATGAGACAAAATTCAGGAGTTCAATAGGAAATGTTTCAGTACCAGAAAATCTAGTATCGAATAAACATAGAGAACAATTTATAACAAACTCTAATCACCCTGAGATTTTCACTGGCTCCTCACACAAATGGCTGCATTTTATTTGAAGCTTAGGATGTCATTAGTCATGCACTGGAAGAGTTTGTCTTTTGGCGATCTAGGTTTAAAACAAAGAAATAAAATACATGTTTTTTTAAAAAAAATCTCTCTTACTTTTTTTATTTCTTTAAGGAAAAAGTTACCCTTTAAATCCTTCCTCAGGTTTTCTAACCTCTTCACAATTGACTAGGATCTGATTAGTTTTTTTTTTTTTTTTTGGAGTATAGTTGCTTTACAATGTTGTGTTAGTTTCTGATGTACAACAAAGTGAATCAGCCACACGTATATATATACACCCTCTTTCTTGGATTTCCTTCCCATTTAGGTCCCACAGAGCACTGAGTAGAGTTACCTGTGCTATACAGTATGTTCTCATTACTTATCTATTTTATACAAAGTAGTGTTTATATGTCAATCCCAACCTCCCAATTCATTCCACCCCCACTTTCCCCCCTTGGCATCCATACGTTTGTTCTCTATGTCTATGTCTTTATTTCTGCTTTGCAAATAAGTTTATCTACACCATTTTTCTAGATTCCACATATATGCATTAATATACGATTTTTGTTTTTCTCTTTCTGACTTACTTCACTCTGTATAACAGTCTCTAGGTCCATCTATGTCTCTACAAATGACCCAATTTTGTTCCTTTTTATGGCTGAGTAATATTCCATTGTATATATGTACCAAAACTTCTTATCCATTTGTCTGTTGATGGGCATTTAGGTTGCTTCCGTGACCTGGCTATTGTAAAAAGTACTGTCATGAACATTGGGGTGCATGTGTTTTTTTGAATTATGGTTTTTTCTGGGTATATGCCCAGTAGTGGGATTGCTGGATCATATGGTAATTCTATTTTTAGGTTTTTAAGGAACCCCCATACTGTTCTCCATAGTGGCTATATCAATTTACATTCCCACCAACAGTATAAGAGGTTTCCCTTTTCTCTGCATCCTCTCCAGTATTTATTGTTTGTAGATTTTTTGATGATGGCTATTCTGACCAGTGTTAGGTGAAACCTCATTGTAGTTTTGATATGTATTTTTCTAATAATTAATGATGTTGAGCATCTTTTCATGTGTTTGTTGGCCATCTGTATGTCTTCTTTGGAAAAATGTCTATTTAATATCTTCTGCACATTTTTTGATTGGTTTGTTTGTTTTTTGTTATTGAGCTGCATGAACTGTTGGTATATTTTGGAGATTAATCCCTTCTCAGTTGTTTCATTTGCAAATATTTTCTCCCATTCTGAGGGTTGTCTTTTCATCTTGTTTATGATTAATTAAATTTTAACTCATTTTAGTTAAGTTTTGGATGAGTGGCCTGGTAACAGCTGGAGCAAACTCATTTTTCTTTTTGAATCATTCCAAAATCAATAACTTATAAATAGTCTGAACTATGAGAGAGATTCTCTCATAGTCAAAGCAAAGTAGAAAATTGAGGCAGTTTTATTCTCACATTTCCCCTAACCTTTCTTTAAAATAAAATTTATATATACTATTAATCTGAATCTAGGGTCTAATAAAACAAGTCCTAATTTCTGAAATAATTTACCTCTCTTTGCATGTGTGCATATACACATGTATATTTCAAATGTGTTTGTTCAGTGAGGTGTGGCATTACAGAAGATTCTTTATTATGCTCCTGATTGTTTGTGATTATTTGAGAAAAACAATTTTTGTTTTTACAAAGATGCTACAATTAATTATCTGAGATAGCTCTGTGAGCTACTGTTCAATCTTTACATTTATATGGAAAATAAAGATATGACTTTCTTCTTGAATTTCAAGTGAAATTTCTTATTCTTCAATGGCTTCCTTCATCTGATTCTGTTTTTCCTGTGTCTGTTATGCTTTGCCCTTATATTTATCTTTGTTTAATATATTACTTCAAAGAACTCTCTTGACAGGGATTTCCTTTCTTTTTTCTCTTCTTCCTAACTTTATATGGCTACAATTGTGTATAGTACTAGAGTTTACTTTTCTTTTTTCTTTTTTTTTTTTTTTAGAGTTTACTTTTCTTAATTTCTTCATTCTTTTGGATTATGTAGGTAGATTAATAATGTCTAATCTTTCATGGATAATTAATTATTTTTATTTATTCTACATAAGAATATAGTGGATAATTATACAATTAAATAAACACATTTGTTTATCAGCAACTTTCATTAACATCAATTTTGTGCCAAGGACTCACCTAAAAATTGGGAGATGTATGTAAAGTGGTAAATAAGAACACAAAGCCTGCTCTCATGGAGTTCAGTCTGGGTGGGGAAAGCATACAAATAAACATAAATCCTGAAATATAACATAATATTTTAAAGACAAACTTCTGGGTATATCTGCATAATTAATTTCTTACAACCTGATTACATCTCCTTTTATCTCTTAATATGACAAAAATTTGTAACATCACTTTCTACAGGAAGATAAGAAAGACAATTTACTCCTTTAATATGATCATTCAAATTTTTTCGTTTGTTGATAATTTAGAAAGATGTCTTTAGTTTTACAACTTATAATAGAAGCTAAATAGCTTCTTTGAAGTCTTATATGATATGAAAGATAATAATCTACATCAGATGTTTGCAAACATTTTCCATAAAGCAGATAGCAAATATTTTAGACTTTGCATTCCATGTGGTCTCTGCTACAACTACTAAATTCTGTCCTTGTGGTAAAAACATGGCCACAGACAATACTTAAATTAATGAATGTGTCAGTGTTCCACTAAAATATTATTCATAAAAACAAGCAAGAGGCCAGATTTTTCCCTGGGTCCATATTTTGCTAAAGGCTGATAGATATATTAATTAGTTATCTATGGTAATGTATTTTATAAAACATACACATTACTTGCATAGCTAACAAAATGACTAAGCTGTTTAACTAGATTAAAAAATAATAATTTTTCTACTAACCATTCTGCTGAGTTTCCAAGTAGCTCCTGATTCTTTGTGCAGTGGTTTATAAGAAGGATCTAGAGTTCAATAGTCTGGATTCAAATCCCAACATTATAACTTTATGAAAAATATGACCTCAGGCTTCTATGTATTTACTTTAAGCTGTGATTCTCTTTACCTAACCAGTGATGATAAAAAAAATATGTACCACATAGTATTTTTTGAGAGATAATTCACATAAATAGTAGAAAGTGCTAAAATTCAGAGCTTGGAAAATAATAGGCACCTTATTAACATAAAGTTTTCTTTTTGTAGAGTTATTAACTTCTCTAACCTATTTTGGGAATAATGTCCATAATGTTTCATTCAGAAAAGTGTAGAGAAATTATAGGCTACGAGAAAAATCTTTCTGTGAAGTCAAAACTGAATGAATGCCAATTTTTTTTCTTTCTAATACCAGTGATTGAAAACTGAAGAAAGTTTGGGAAGAAAAGTTTTGAAGATATCAGTTTCCAAACATTTATTTTATATTCTAAAGAAGCAAAATATTGGTGCATTTTTGCATCAATATAAATTGGTGATTATTACAGCTTCTTTTCTATCTAATCTTTGTTAAAAATGTGTCTGCATAAAAATAAAACAGCAAAGGTCACATTATTGAAATATCATTTCACAATAACCAGTGATTGCATGGAATTAAAATCACTAGTGAACAGAAATTACGAATAGAGACTGAGAAATGAATACGTAATTGAATAATCTCTCAATTTTCTCAGTAAACAGGTTGGATGATTTTATATTCATGGATTGCTGGGGAAGGTTTAGCTTATTTTTATTTTTTAAAAAATTATTTTACTTTACTAACATTCATACCAGTGGAGTAGAAAACACAGTCATCAAAATATCTTTGACACTCATGTCATTCGATATACTGGAAAAGAGTTTCTGTCAAAGCAATACGTGTGCAGACCATTGGTGCTTTTTCTTATGATGAACATAACACAAAACCCCAATGATGTGTTCTGTTAGTAAAGTGTACCTGCCAACAGCAGATCAATACCAGGGATGGATATCAGTGCTGAAGTATTCACTAATGGCTGTTCTAGGTCCTAGGGCAGCTGAAGAGCAAATTGTATCTTAATAAGAGTTACAGGTCAGTAATGACAGTGAAATACAGAGCATAATGTAGAGAGTTTCAAAGTCATTTTTATCATGGAATTCAATCACTAAAATTTTATAGGATTGATGGGTTCTTAGAGTCTAACAAATCTTGTTTAATGTCCAATTATGTCTCCACATAACTAGGTAAAAACTGATTATAATAATTTAATTGCTTTAACATTTGGTTTGGCAATAGGGTCTCTACAATGAAAAGCTCAAAGGAACATCTTCACACTGGAGTTCATATAAATGCCATCCACTATTAAACTGGGGGTGAAATCTCCATAGACCTCAATATCTTCTCTCCACCAGTCGAATGATGTGCTTAGAGGTATGCTACACGGAAGCCATGTTTGGCTGCAAAATTAAGGAGACCTCAGTTAATTGTTGCTTACACCTGATATGAATCCAATTTCATAAGAAGCAAGTGTAGAGCTAGAGCACACTTCTACAATCATCAGAGACAAACATTCCTTCCATCTTGTTGTTTTGCCCTCCTTAACACATGGCATTGATCTTATGATCCAAGGTGGCTACTCAGGTTTCAGGCATCTTTAACATGTTACAGCAAGCAGGAAAAAAAATCTGGAGAAAAAGCTTATGCTTTTCTTTTTTAGCAAGATATTGCATACCACACTCCTATTTAAATCCCATTGGCAAAAACTTAGTCATAAGGTCAAGGAAACTGTGAAATGGTGTCATTATTCTGGGTGACCATCCAGAATGTGTCTATGTAAATATCAGAGGTTCTAACACTAAGAAAGAAAAAGAACAAACTTGGAGGAGCAATTTATCACTCTTTCCTACTGTTATCATAACTCACATATTGATGTTTAATGAAAGATCATCAAATAAAGTATTATGGAAAAATATATTATCATATATTGGGGACTGAGACACTCCCCAAATATCAGATTCAATGATCAAAATATTTTAATACAAAAATTTTAAAATATAAAAGCTTAGAAAATCAATAACTAAAATATATATTCTTCCTTTACTCTTATAATATTCTTCATAGGTTTAAAAAATATTCTGATGTATTAATATTAGGTAAATTACAATAACATTAGATATTAGATTATTGAGAGGGTGGGGGAAATAGGGAGAGATAGTAAAAGGATATAAACATTCAGCTATAAGATGAATAAGGTTTGAGAGTCTAATGTATAACAAGATGACTATAGTTGATAACACTGTATTATATAATTGAAATTTGCTATAAGAGTACAACTTAGATATTCTCACCAAAAAAAAAATATATATACATATATCAAATCATCATGTTGTATACTTTAAATATTTTAGAACTTTGTCAATTACACTTCAATAAACATGAAACAAAAGATAGTAGATTATTGAAAATATAAATTGACATATGAAGGAAACAAAAAACTGACAAAAGAAATTGTATAGGTTAAGTTAAATGTTTTAGGCTTCAAGATATAGTTCCCAAACTGGCTGTTTATTGGGATTATCTGAAACACTTTTCAAAGAGTAACATTTTAAAAAGAATAGAATTACACCTATCCCTTCTGCACCTGTGTCACTGGCAAAAGTTTAACCATATGAACACAACTATAAGAGAACTTAGGAAAGGTAATTTAGCCATGTGCCTAGGAAGAAAGGAAATAATGGATTTTGTCTGACTGCCAGCAGTCTCTACAGGCTTATCCCTTTAAGATCAATATCAAGAATACCTGTGACCTGTATGCCTTAGGTGCCTAGAATGCCTAGAATGAGTCATGTGTAATGGAGTTGGAATTACTCTTAGATGAATTAACCTCTGAGGTCATGGTTGATCAGTTCACACTGAAGCATCCAGGCTGTTTCAGGGAAGGCTGGACATCTCCAATAAAATTGGGGAAATATTAGGAAGAATAAAAGGTGTCAGGTAGAGCAATAAGAGTGCCAGCTACAGAATGCTTTAAAAACAGGCATGACAATAACTATATTTGTTATCTGTGCATATGTAAGATCTAAGAATGAGTGGATTCAATACTATAAAACATAAGTAGCAAGTCGCAATATAATTGCCTTGTCACTTCTTTGCAACAGATGGGAATCATGCAATTCTGGAGTCTCTCTATGATAACAACAAGAGGAATCACTTAACTCTAATAACCAAAATATTCGTTGAGACCAATTGGATCCAAAATCTTACAGAAAACAAACTATATTTTGCTTCATTAGTTTATCCTTTTTAAAATTTTCTATTCTGTCACCTCAACTACACTCATGTGCTCTTACTCATTACACATTTTTATTTTCTTCATAGTAATAACTTCTATCTGAGGTAAGCTCAATTTTTATTTACTTGTTTATCATTCATTTCTTTTACTAGAATATTAATCTCATGAGAGTAGAGATATTGCTTCCTTTGTATACTACTTCAACATTTGGAATATGCCTGGACCATAAGGAATACTCAGTGAATTAATAAATGAATAGGTAACTGAGTGAAAGAATCAACAGTAAAATGCATATAAAATTAACATAGCAACAGATGTTTGAAGTGATTAATGGATAGCTAGATAGATATTTAGATAGAAAAATATTCAGCATTAATTTTAGAGTGGAGAATGCTTGATAGAAGAACTAAAAGTTTTAACGCTAAAGATGGATGCAAGTGTAGTGGAACGATGTGTGTTAGGTTATGGTGAATCAACAGATGACCTCTATTCCTAAACTAATATATTTGGGAAAACTATATTATAGAAAATAGAATCCTACTTTATGTGCACTATTTCAGGTATTAGTAAATTGTAAGAAACTATTATGACCAACAGGATATTGTTTAAAAAGAAGCAACAAATAGTTTCTATCGATTGAGGCACATAGCAACTTAAAATTATCTCCCAAAGGAGGTGTGCTATCTTTATTATAAGGCTTAATGAGTAGTATGGGAATAAAAATGAGCTGCAAAGGTAGACTTTTCCTTAAATAATGTTTCCTCCATGCCTGCTTACATGGAGCTTACTTTCTAATGGTGCAGTTAGACAGTTCACTTCTTGGCATATCCATTCTGTGGCAAACATCCAGGATTTAAATATATTCAAATTCACCTCAGCAGTTCCTCTCAGTCACATTCCAGGGTATTACTTTAACAGAATCTAAATCTCCACTCTTTAATGACAACTCAAGCAATTAACATTTCCTAAAGGGAATCTAAATGCAAACAGCTTATGCAAAGCAATATCCCTGAAGGAGACTTTAAGCACCTAACCCCTAAGGAACAACTTATGCAAACAAGTATCAGTTGAAGTAGTTTGCCCTTAACAAATATTTATTCAAACTTATGCCCTCAAGCAAATTCTAAAGTCTAGTTACCACACCACACACACACACACACACACACACTTTCACACATATATACACATAAATAGATATCTTAAATTTTCTTCAGATAGAATGAAGAAACAGGATGAAAAATAAGTTTAATCTCAGATATATCTTGAAATACTGGCTATTAAAAACATGCATAGCAAGGATTCCACCAAGTTCATTTTTATATGGTTAAATGAAGATTTTTAATCCAACACACACACATACTTTTTCATATTGGCACATGTCAGCAAACATCACACAAGACATTTGTCATCACTCCTTTACAAGGTATATGTTTGGCTTGATCAATGAGTACTCTAGGCTTGCTTCAATTTATTGGAAGTGTAGATAAAACATTAACTTATCAAAATTATTTTATAAGATGTAACATCCAAATATGACTTTGATAATGTGATGTTATTATGCAGTTAAAGATAGAAATTGAAATCAGTGGTTGCTATTTATCCTTCAGTTATTTTTTTAATAGAAATGCAGGAGCATTAAAGATATACATAAATTCAAAAGTAGGAATTAAGAAGACATAGCACTTAAAAATTACAAAAACATGTTTCCAATTTGATATCTCAGTATAAAGTTGGAATAAATCCTGAGAGTTCCAACAATTGGTATACATTAAATCACAACATAATAAGCAAAAATTGAACCTTAGGAAAAATATTAACTTGAATTTGGTATTAAAAATGTGAAAAATTAAATAACAGCTGTATTATAATTGAGTGCTACAGGTTTTTAATAAATGCCTATATAAAATATTAAATTTTCATAAGGTGATCCATCAGTTTGAAGGATAATAGTACTAGATTTTTATCTGTTGAATGTCTATGTTGTTGAACCCATGTTCATGCTGAAACCATGCAACTCAGATTGCAACTTGAACCCATGATCTTTTAATTGGGATCACACACCTGGTCTTAGGACTTAATGAAGCTCAGGTTCTTGATGTCTCATCGCAGAAAGAATTCAGTGAGAGAAAAATTGATAGGTGAGAAGTGGCTTTATTTAGAGTGAAGCACACTCCACAGACAGAGTATGGGCCATTTCAGAAGGCAAGAGACCTTGGGAGAACACACTCCATAGAGGGAATGTGGGCCATCTTAGAAGGTGAGAGCCCCAAAACATGGTATGGTATGGTTAATTTTTATGGGCTGGGTAACTTCATAGGCTAATGAGAGGGAGGGGTATTCCAGCTATTTTGGGGAAGGGGTGGGGATTTCCAGGATTTGGGCCACCGTCCACTTTTTGGCCTTTATGATCAGCCTTGGAGCTGTCATGGCACCTGTGGGTGTGTCATTTAGCTCATTGATGTATTACAATGAGCATATACTGAGGCTCAAGGTCTAGTGTAAGTCAACTCATCTGCCATCTCAGGCCTATTTGTTTCTAATCAGTTTATGTTGTGTCCTTGGACTATGTTGTCCTTTTAAACGCTGTGTCCTGCTCCCTTTCCTCCAGTTTCACTTACGCTGATATGTAATTCAAATTTTCCACTAAAAAAATTCTGTACTAGACTATTGTCATAATATTATATAGTATCCAGTTCAATTCATTTATGTTCTTTGTAGATTTCTATCAATTATTCTAACCCTTCTCAATAGGCTTTTAATAGCATCTCCTACTAAAATCAGTTATTAAATAAGAAAAACTGTTAGATATTGTTATTTATTAAAAAAATATATTTCCTTCCTTCTTATTTCTCCCTCCCTAAAATGTATGGGCTCTTCATCAATCAGAGGAATGCATCAACTCTTTACTTAGCTATAAATTATAGATAAGACTTTCAAGTGTTTCTTACCATCCTTTCAAGAAGTTTCATTATTCCTTCAAAGAGTTTCACAAAACACCTAGAAAACCATGCATTCTCACCTCCATTTCTTAAAGTATAGATGTTGTGTAATGTCTTTGCTGATTGATTAAAAAAAAAAAAGCAACAGAAAATTCAGCCCCTTCCAATTATTTTTGTAAAGAACTTTTAAAAGAAGAATGAAATAAGGTAAAGTATGTGAATTTTTTACCAGTATTTCACATGTGCAAAAGATCTATAATTCACAAATGCCACAATTTTAAGTGACTTATATGCAGGTACATTCTATGATTGAAATAGCACAGAAAGCTCTAAGCACTGTGAAAGGATTTATTTTTGTCCTCTACACTTTAATTCTGTTTCAGTGTATTTCCAACTATATTTTCCTGGAATTATTTGTTTATTGATTGGACAGAGTGTTTTGTTGGCAGGATGAACTGTATGAGAAAAGAGATTTCATATACTATAGTAGGATTTGGCACAATATTTTTCTCTTTTGTAATACTAACAGATCAGAACTTGACTCCTAGTGGAATTAAAATAGTAAGAATAGAATTCTAGTCATTAAAACCAGTGACAGAGAAACTGTCTCATTACATTAATTTACTTTTTGTTTGTTTTGTTTTGTTTTTACATCTTTATTGGAGTATAATTGCTTTACAATGGTGTGTTAGTTTCTGCTTTATAACAAAGTAAATCAGTTATACATATACATATGTTCCCATATCACTTCCCTCTTTGGTCTCCCTCCCTCCCACCCTCCCTATCCCACCCCTCTAGGTGGTCACAAAGCACAGAGCTGATCTCCCTGTGCTATGCGGCTGCTTCCCAATAGCTATCTATTTTACATTTGGTAATGTATATATGTGCATGCCACTCTCTCACTTTTTCACAGATTACCCTTCCCCCTTCCCACATCCTCAAGTCCATTCTCTAGTAGGTCTCTGTCTTTATTCCTGTCTTACCCCTAGGTTCTTCATGACATTTATTTTTTCTTAAATTCCATATATATGTGTTAGCATACAGTATTTGTCTTTCTCTTTCTGACTTACTTCACTCTGTATGACAGACGCTAGGTCCATCCGCCTCATTACAAATAGCTCAATTTTGTTTCTTTTTGTGGCTGAGTAATATTCCATTGTATATATGTGCCACATCTTCTTTATCCATTCATCCGATGTTGGACACTTAGGTTGTTTCCATCTCCGAGCTATTGTAAACAGAGCTGCAATGAACATTTTGGTACATGACTCTCTTTGAATTATGGTTTTCTCAGGGTATATGCCCAGTAGTGGGATTGCTGGGTCATATGGTAGTTCTATTTGTAGTTTTTTAAGGAACCTCCATACTGTTCTTCATAGTGGCTGTACCAATTCACATTCCCACCAGCAGTGCAAGAGTGTTCTCTTTTCTCCACACCCTCTCCAGCATTTATTGTTTCTAGATTTTTTGATGATGGCCATTCTGACCGGTGTGAGATGATATCTCATTGTAGTTTTGAGTTGCATTTCTCTAATGATTAATTATGTTGCACACCCTTTCATGTGTTTGTTGGCAGTCTGTATATCTTCTTTGGAGAAATGTCTATTTAGGTCTTCTGCCCATTTTTGGATTGGGTTGTTTGTTTTCTTGTTATTGAGCTGCATGAGCTGCTTATAAATTTTGGCGATTGATCCTTTGTCAGTTGCTTCATTTGCAAAAAATTTCTCTCATTCTGAGGGTTGTCTTTTGGTCGTGTTTATGTTTTCCTTTGCTGTGCAAAAGCTTTGAAGTTTCATTAGGCCCCATTTGTTTATCTTTGTTTTTATTTCCATTTCTCTAAGAGGTGGGTCAAAAAGGATCTTGCTGTGACTTATGTCATAGAGTGTTCTGCCTATGTTTTCTTCTGAGAGCTTGATAGTTTTTGGCCTTACATTTAGGTCTTTAATCCATTTTGACCTTTTTTTTGTGTATGGTATTAGGGAGTGATCTAATCTCACACTTTTACATGTACCTGTCCAGTTTTCCCAGCACCACTTATTGAAAAGGCTGTCCTTTCTCCACTGTATATTCCTGCCTCCTTTATCAAAGATAAGGTGACCATATCTGCGTGGGTTTATCTTTGGGCTTTCTATCCTGTTCCATTGATCTATCTTTCTGTTTTTGTGTCAGTACCATACTGTCTTGATTACTGTAGCTTTGTAGTATAGCCTGAAGTCAGGGAGCCTGATTCCTCCAGCTCCATTTTTCGTTCTCAAGACTGATTTGGCTATTCGGGGTCTTTTGTGTTTCCATACAAATTGGGAAAATTTTTGTTCTAGTTCTGTGAAAAATGCCAGTGGCAGTTTGATAGGGATTGCATTGAATCTGTAGATTGCTTTGGGTAGTAGAGTCATTTTCACAATGTTGATTCTTCCAACCCAAGAATATGGTATATCTCTCCATCTGTTTGTATCATCTTTAATTTCTTTCATCAGTGTCTCATGATTTTCTGCATACAGGTCTTTTGTCTCCTATGTAGGTTTATTCATAGATATTTTATTCTTTTTTTTTGCAATGGTAAATGGGAGTGTTTTCTTGATTTCACTTTCAGATTTTTCATCATTAGTGTATAGGAATGCCAGAGATTTCTGTGCATTAATTTTGTATCCTGCTACTTTACCAAATTCATTGATTAGCTCTAGTAGTTTTCTGGTAGCATCTTTAGGATTCTCTATGTATAGTATCATGTCATCTGCAAACAGTGACAGCTTTACTTCTTCTTTTACAATTTGGATTCCTTTTATTTCTTTTTCTTCTCTGATTGCTGTGGCTAAAACTTCCAAAACGATGTTGAATAAGAGTGGTGAGAGTAGGCAAACTTGTGTTTTTTCTGATCTTAGTGGAAATTCTTACAGTTTTTCACCATTGAGGACAACGTTGGCTGTAGGTTTGTCATATATGGCCTTTATTATGTTGAGGAAAGTTCCCTCTATGCCTACTTCCTGCAGGGTTTTTATCATAAATGGGTGTTGAATTTTGTCAAAAGCTTTCTCTGTATCTATTGAGATTATCATATGTTTTTTCTCTTTCAGTTTGTTAATATGGTGTATCATGTTGATTGATTTGCATATATTGAAGAATCCTTGCATTCCTGGAATAAACCCTGCTTCATCATGGTGTATGATCTGTTTAATGTGCTGTTGGATTCTGTTTGCTAGTATTTTGTTGAAGATTTTTGCATCTATGTTCATCAGTGATATTGGCCTGTAGTTTTCTTTCTTTGTGACATCCTTGTCTGGTTTTGGTATCAGGATGATGGTGGCCTCGTAGAATAAGTTTGGGAATGAGTCTGCTATAATTTGGAAGAGTTTGAAAAGGATAGATGTTACCTCTTCTCTAAATGTTTGATAGAATTTGCCTGTGAAGCCTTCTGGTCCTGGGCTTTTGTTTGTTGGAAGATTTTTTTTTTTTTTTTTTTGCGGTACGTGGGCCTCTCACTGTTGTGGCCACTTCCGTTGCAGAGCACAGGCTCCAGATGCGCAGGCTCCACTGCCATGGTTCACGGGCCCAGCCGCTCTGCAGTATGTGGGATCTTCCCGGACCGGGGCATGAACCCGTGTCCCCTGCATTGGCAGGTGGACTCTCAACCACTGTGCCACCAGGGAAGCCGTGTTGGAAGATTTTTAATCACAGTTTCAATTTCAGTGTTTGTGATTGGTCTGTTCATATTTTCTATTTCTTCCTGATTCAGTCTTGGCACGTTGTTCATTTCTAAGAATGTGTTCATTTCTTCCAGATTGTCCATTTTATTGGCATAGAGTTGCTTGTAGTAATCTCTCATGGTCTTTTGTATTTCTGTAGTGTCAGTTGTTACTTTTCCTTTTTCATTTCTAATTCTATTGACTTGAGTCTTCTCCCTTTTTTTTTTGATGAGTCTGGCTAATGGTTTATCAATTTTTTGTATCTTCTCAAAACTTTAATTTTATTGATCTTTGCTATTGTTTCCTTCATTTCTATTTCTTTTACTTCTGATCTGATTTTTATGATTTCTTTCCTTCTGCTAACTATGGGTTTTTTTTTGTTCTTCTTTCTCTAATTGCTTTAAGTGCAAGGTTAGGTTGTTTATTCGAGATGTTTCCTGTTTCTTAAGGTAGAATTGTATTGCTATAAACTTCCCTCCTAAAACTGTTTTTGTGGCATCCCTTAGGTTATGGGTCATCGTGTCTCCACTGTCATTTCTTTCTGGGTATTTTTTGATTTACTCTTTGATTTCTTCAGTGATCACTTCACTATTAGGTAGTGTATTGTTTAGCCTCCATGTGTTTGTATTTTTTACAGGTCTTTTCCTGTAATTGATATCCAGTCTCATAGTGTTGTTGTTGGAAGAGATACTGGATACAATTTCAATTTTCTTAAATTCACCAAGGCCTGATTTGTGACTCAAGATATGATCTATCCTGGAGAATTTTCCATGCGCACTTGAGAAAAATGTGTATTCTGTTGTTTTTGGATGGAATGTCCTATCAATATCAATTAAGTCCATCTTGTTTAACATACCATTTAAGCTTGTGTTTCCTTATTTATTTTCATTTTGGATGATCTGTCCATTGGTGATACTGGGGTTTCAAAGTCCCCTACTATGAATGTGTTACTGTCAATTTCTCCTTTTATGGCTGTTAGTATTTGCCTTATGTATTGACGTGCTCCTCTGTTGGGTGGATAAGTCTTTACAATTGTTGTATCTTCTTCTTGGATTGAACCCTTGATCATTATGTAGTGTCCTTCTTTGCCTCTTCTAATAGTCTTTATTTTAAAGTCTATTTTGTCTGATATGAGAATTGCTACTCCAGCTTTCTTTTGGTTTCCATTTGCATGGAATATCTTTTTCTTTTTCCATCCCCTTACTTTCAGTCTGTATGTGCCTCTAGGTCTGAAGTGGGTCTCTTGTAGACAGCATATATATGGGTCTTGTTTTTGTATCCATTCAGCCAATCTGTGTCTTTTCGTGAGAGCATTTAGTCCATTTACATTTAAGGTAATTATCGATATGTATGCTCCTATTCCCATTTTCTTAATTGTTTTGGGTTTGTTATTGTAGGTCTTTTCCTCCTCTTGTGTTTCTTGCCCAGAGAAGTTCCTTTAGCATTTCTTGTAAAGCTGGTTTGGCGGTGCTGAACTCTCTCAGCTTTTGCTTGTCTGTAAAGATTTTAATATCTCCATCAAATCTGAATGAGATCCTTGCTGTTTAGAATAATCTTGGTTGCAGGTTTTCCTCCTTCATCACTTTACATATGTCCTGCCTGTCCCTTCCGGCTTGCAGAGTTTCTGCTGAAAGATCAGCTGTTAACCTCATGGGGATTCCATTGTGTGTTATATGTTGTTTTTCCCTTGTTGCTTTTAATATGTTTTCTTTGTATTTAATTTTTGACAGTTTGATTAATATGTATCTTGGTGTATTTCTTCTTGGATTTATACTGTATGGGACTCTGTGTGCTTCCTGGACTTGATTAACTATTTCCTTTCCCATATTAGAGAAGTTTTCAACTATAATCTCTTCAAATATTTTCTCAGTCCCTTTCTTTTTCTCTTCTTCTTCTGGAACCCCTATAATTTGAATATTGGTGTGTTTAATGTTGTCCCAGAGGTCTCTGAGACTGTCCTCAGTTCTTTTCATTCTTTTTTCTTTATTCTGCTCTGCAGTAATTTCCACTTTTTTATCTTCCAGGTCACTTATCCATTCTTCTGCATCAGTTATTCTGCTATTGATCCCATGTAGAGTATTTTTAATTTCATTTATTGTGTTGTTCATCATTGCTTCTTTCATATTAGTTGTTCTAGGTCCTTGTTAAATGTTTCTTGAATTTTGTCTATTCTATTTCCAAGATTTTGGATCATCTTTGCTATCATTATTCTGAATTCCTTTTCAGGTATACTGCCTATTTCCTCTTCATTTGTTAGGTCTGGTGGGTTTTTATCTTGCTCTTTCATCTGCTGTGTGCTTTTCTGTCTTCTCATTTTGCTTATCTTACTGTTAGGGGCCTCCCTTTTGCAGGCTGCTGGTTCGTATTTCCCATTGTTTTTGGTGTCTGTTCCCAATGGCTAAGGTTGGTTCAGTGGGTTGTGTAGGCTTCCTGGTGGAGGGGACTAGTGCCTGTGTTCTGGTGGATGAGGTTGCATCTTGTCTTTCTGGTGAGCAGGTCCACGTCTGGAGGTGTGATTTCGGGTGTCTGTGGACTTATTATGATTTTATGCATCCTCTCTGCTAATGTGTAGGGTTGTGTTCCTCTCTTGCTAGTTGTTTGCCATATGGTGTCCAGCACCGGAGCTTACTGGTCGTTGAGTGAAGCTGGGTGTTTGTGTTGAGATGGAGATCTCTGGGAGATTTTTCCCATTAGATGTTATGTGGAGCTGGGAGGTCTCTTGCGGACCAGTGTCCTGAAGTTGGCTCTCCCACCTCAGAGGAACAGCACTGACTCCTGGCTGCAGCACCGAGAGCCTTTCATCCACATGGCTCAGAATAAAAGGGAGAAAAATGAGAAAGAAAGAATGAAAGAAAGAAAGAAAGAAAGAAAGAAAGAAAGAAAGAAAGACAGAAGGAAGGAAGGAAGAAAGAAAGAAAGAAAGAAAGAAAGAAAGAAAGAAAGAAAGAAAGAAAAAAAAGAAAGAAGGAAAGAAAGAAAGTAAAAGAAAGAAAGGAGGGAGGGAGGGAGGAAGGAAGGAAGGAAAGAAGGAAGAAAGGAAGGAAGGAAGAAAGAAAGAAGATAAAATAAAATAAAGTTATTAAAATAAAAAATAATTATTATTAAAAAAAAACGGACAGATAGAACCCTAGGACAAATGGTGGAAGCAAAGCTATACAGACAAAATCTCACACAGAAGCATACATATACACACTCAAAAAAAGAGGAAAAGGGGCAAAAATAATAAATCTTTCTCTCAGAGACCACCTCCTCAATTTGGGATGATTTGTTGTCTATTCATGTATTCCACAGATGCAGGGTACATCAAGTTGATTGTGGAGATTTAATCCGCTGCTCCTGAGGCTGCTGGGAGAGATTTCCCTTTCTATTCTTTGTTCTCACAGCTTCCGGGACTCAGCTTTGGATTTGGCCCAGCCTCTGCATGTAGGTCACCGGAGGGCGTCTGTTCTTTGCTCTGACAGGACGGGGTTAAAGGAGCAGCTGCTTTGGGGAATCTGGCTCACTGAAGCCGGGGGGAGGGAGGGGTACGGAGTGCTGGGCGAGCCTGCGGTGGCAGAGGATGGCGTGACGTTGCACCAGCCTGAGGCGCACCCTGCGTTCTCCCGGGGAAGTTGTACCAGGATCACGGGACCCTGGCAGTGGCGGGCTGCACAGGCTCCCCGGAAGGGGTGTGTGGATAGTGACCTGTGCTCGCACACAGGCTTCTTGGAGGCGGCAGCAGCAGCCTTAGCGTCTCATGTCCGTCTCCGGGGTCCGCGGTTTTAGCCGCAGCTCGCGCCCGTTTCTGGAGCTCCTTTAAGCAGTGCTCTTAATCCCCTCTCCTCGCACACCAGGAAATAAAGAGGGAAGGAAAAGTCTCTTGCCTCTTCGGCAGGTACAGACTTTTCCCCAGACTTCTTCCCGGGCAGCCGTGGTGCACTAGCCCCTTCAGGCTGTGTTCACGCAGTCAACCCCAGTCCTCTCCCTGCGCTCCGACCGAAGCCCAAGCCTCAGCTCCCAGCCCCGCTCGCCCCGGCGGGTGGGCAGACAAGCCTCTCGGGCTGGTGAGTGCCGGTCGTCACCGATCCTCTGTGTGGGAATCTTTCTGCTTTGCCCTCCACACACCTGTTGCTGTGCTCTCCCTGGTGGCTCCGAAGCTTACCCCGTCCGCCACCTGCAGTCTCCGCCCGTGAAGGGGCTTCCTAGTGTGTGGAAACATTTCCTCCTTCACAGCTCCCTCCCACTGGTGCAGGTCCCGTCCCTATCCTTTTGTCTCTGTTTATTCTTTTTTTTTTTGCCCTACCCAGGTACGTGGGGACTTTCTTGCCTTTTGGGAGGTCTGAGGTCTTCTGCCAGTGTTCAGTAGGTGTTCTGTAGGAGTTGTTCCACGTGTAGATGTATTTCTGGTGTATCTGTGGGGAGGAAAGTGATCACGTCTTACTCTTCCGCCATCTTCCCCTCATCCTAGAAAGCTTTTTTTTTTTAATAAAAAGCTTTATATATTTTTTCCTCTAGTAAATTGATGCAGTCCCTGCTTATTTCTGATTTCAAAATAAATTCAGTTCTTCCTCCATAAATTCCCCCAATTTTGAATCTCCTGTCTTCAGATTTTTTATACCATACAATATCTCTCTTGATTGTGCCCATCTACTAACATGAATTTGATTCCTCTTTAGTTTTCAGACTAAGTGCCGTTCAGAGGCCTGAGCAGTGGGAGCTGCAGTCCTGACTCCAGCAGAGGCCTGAGGCCCAGTCGGTCCTCAGCAAGGAGTGGCAGGATGGACACTGGGGCTGTTTCAGCACCGTCTGTGGCCTCGGGTTGAGACGCAGTAACCTCGGGATCTGTAGCAGTCCGTTCACCTTGAAATTCCTACTCATTTGTGGCCTTTTCTGCAGACCCTGCCCTTCCTTTTATTATTAGTTTATTGTTTTTTAAAAAATGAAACGTTACCTCTAGCCACTCTTCACACCCGCTGGTGATTTATGGAACTTTGATCTTGAGTATATTTTTTCTTTTTTTGGTAACTTTTGAATGTAACCAGCTTATACATCAGTTTATACGTTTGATGGTCAACTCATATATTTTTTTTAATACATCATTAATTAGAGCTCTTCCTCATCTTTACATCCTGTTTCATTCTGGTGTCTGAATTTTCTGATTAAGACCCAAGCTTTTATTTTGCTGATTTCAATATTGCACGTTGTGCCCTTAAGAATATAGCTGCCAAATCAGATGGAGGGATACTGGCCATCTAGGAGGACAGATGTATTCAGTAGAATGCTCAGGATGACCACAAGCAACTAATTAGATCCCCTGTAGGGAATGTTATGCCCTTGAAATACTTTTGTATCTTGTCATTTTAAAACCTTTAGAATAGAACTCTGACCCTTATTTTTAAAGGTAACTTTGAATATGTATTCTCTACTTTTTAGAATGTATTCTACAGAAATGAGAAATGAGTAGATAGGTCATGCTGATCAGGAATTAATATCACAGCTAAGTGTAAACTTTTAATTTATCTTAGTTTATCCTCACTTAATCAATTCATGTCTATTTGGCAGCCTAAAGCATTAACCTTTTGAAAGCTGAATGCATCAATTTGTAATGTCTGTTAAATCATGGTGATTACTAAGGTTTGCAGGATTTTAAAATGTGTTTACTTTTTTTGCAAGATTTGTTTTGCTTCTCCATGATTGCTTGGATCTTAAAGAAAATTGTAGCCTAAATTTTTTTTCTATTCTACAGCTATGTATAAATTTAAATTTTACCCTCTATATCATTGTGTGGTGATGAAAAGAGAGCACAATGAAGGACTGGGTGTGAGGCAAATTAGAAAACATGCTCCTTAATTATTCCTTAATCCCAGCAGGAAGAAAGCTGAATCTGGCCTATACATCACTGTCTATTCTTTCCTGGTTTACCAGTCTGATAAATGGTTTTGTTTTCTTTGTGATGAAATAAAATGTGGAAGGAGGTCAGGAAGGAGGATATGAATCTTTATGTATATATACAGAAATCTCAGGAGTAAGGAATTAATTATTCTCCTTAAAAAAAAGCCTTTCAAATGTCTCAGAGGACATTCAAAGTAGGTATTTGGATAGCCAGGTCTGGGTTGAAAGAAGTATGAGCTAGAGATAAGTGGAAAACTACGAGGATAAAGCCACAAATGAAGACAGCATAAAATGATGCTAAGTTTTGGAAAATGGAGGGTATTGTAACCATAAAAATAACCGTTTAGGTGGTTTTAAATTCAGATTTTCTACTTCCACATGCAAGACTTGAAGATAATGTTTCCATAGACCACTGCTTCCTCTTTCTCCACAAACACTTGGCATTGGTCTTTAGAGTTGGGCACTAAAGAAAAATATAAGATGTGAATGGTTGTGCTGTGTTAAAGAATGTTTAAGTAACAATTTAACATATTAAATATCGAATTAGTATACTACTACAAAATCTAAACTAAGTGAGAGTTTAAGTAAGGTGACAGAAAGCTCCAGGTACATATTAGCAACATTCTGATCCAGGGGGACAAGAATACAAATTTTATTATTCTTCCTAGAAGAGGGGACAATTCATCCTATCTTTTAGCTATCTTTTTTTCGCCTAACTAGCAGTGAAATGAATGCTCTTATGTGGCTCCCCTAGATTGCTGGATTTCTTAGCAGTGTATGTTGTAAAAATAGAATGGGCCAAGAACTAAATAGTACAATGGAACTGAATGATGAAAAAGAGTCAACTAATATATAAATGTGACAATTATATTCTACAGAATGTCCAATTATACACAAATGCATTAATCTTGAGAAAAGTTTAACTATGTTTTCATTTCAGCCACTATAATATACAGGGAGACTAAACATCTAAGAACTTATTTTTAGGGTGGTGTAATAATTAAATGCATACAAATTGATATAAAGCACTTACCCCATTGTTGGGAAGACATTAAGCAACTAAAATATGTTAGTTACTTTTATTACTATTATAATTTTAAATATCATTAAGAATATATGATTGAGTACAGAATCTTTCTTTAATAAAATTTCAATTTTGAAGGGAACGGTTTACAATTATAAGTGAATAAGTGAAGTAAATTAGAATCTGAGGTAAAAGTTTCTTTGGTATCAAATATATGTTATTAAAAGTCAGATATCAAAAGTTTCAATTACTCCATTGTAATTTATTTAGATATTTCCTTTTCTTTTCTTTTTTTTTTTTGTGGTACGCGGGCCTCTCACTGTTGTGGCCTCTCCCGTTGCAGAGCACAGGCTCTGGACGTGCAGACTCAGCGGCCATGGCTCACGGGCCCAGCCGCTCTGCGTCATGTGGGATCTTCCCGGACTGGGGCATGAGCCCGTGTCCCCTGCATCGGCAGGAGGACTCTCAACCACTGTGCCACCAGGGAAGCCCAGTTATTTCCTTTTCTAACAAAATCAAACCCAAGAAATAATCAAGGAAAACTTTATTCTATTTTATGATTTGCCTTCCTTCAAGTTGTGTTAAAAGCAAAAATGTTTTTTTTTTTTAAACTATAAAATAAAACCTGACCACGTTAATATATTGATTTGGTGCTCAGAACCATTCACTATTTCCTTAAATCTTTGGGGTCAAAGTCCCAATTCCTCATTATAGCATGCAATGTTTGTCATAATCTGGCCCTAGCCTATCTCCCTAACTTTATTTTCTCAAATCCCAGATCCAGCCCAGTATACATACCTTCAAACACAAACATGGAGTGTCTTAGTCTTACTGATGTTATTGCATTTCTCTAAACATAATAAACTATTTCAGACCTTCCTGGTTTTGTATTCAGTTCATATTCTCAGAATCTTGCATTTTCACTCTTCAACTCTAAGACTTTTCCTTATTTAATAAAATAGCAGTGATGATGCAACAATAATCACAAAAATTATAACTTAAAATTATTTCTATTTGAAGGAGTCTAAATTTTTGATAGTTTTAGAGTTGATATAAATATATTCCACGAAATCAAAGCATGCTAGAATTTAAAAGAACCATAATATCTGGTCCAAGTCCTTTCTTTAGGCATGATAAGTTTATCTTAATGAAATTGATTGTTGCTAATTTTTTTAATACTTATGTACACAAAGGAGGATGCTATGTAGAAGAATTCGGATGTGTCATGATTCAATAATCTAACCATCAAAATGTAGTTTCTTCTTTGGAGCAGAGTACTTTATGAAAGACGTTTCTGTCACCAACTCTTGGTTTCGACTTTCATGGATTTAATACAAAGCTCTAATTTGCTTTTGAGGTTATTTTTCAATTGAAAATAAAGCAATTTGTTCTGATTACATAAATAAGTATGAAATAAATGAATATCATTTTAAGGAATAACTTTCTTTACATTTATCTGATTTTCTTGTGAGTGTTGAATTACAGATAAATGCTATTCTTCTAATGCTAGAGAATAAACCTTAGAAATGACAATATTTTGAGATATTGAGAAAACACATCCTTGAATAAAATTATGTATTATAGGGCAGGTTTATTATCATTATATCTCGGGAAATTTTTCTATGCCTTTCACCTGATAACTAAGGTGATTTTTTTGGTGTATTTCAAGATTACCATGATAAATCAGATTTGTATATTCGCTACAGATTAATGACAGTGTGACTAAGTTTAACTTTTAAATCAACCTCAAAAATATGTACACATGCAGAAAATGTGATGAGAGCACTGGTAAATAAAATTTTAATTTTATAAAAATTAGCACTTCTCAACCTCCTGCTGACAGTAACCACCATGCTAAAAATCTAAGTCATTTATGTCAAGAGTAGTATTTATGCCAGTGACTCCAAAATCAGTTTACTTTCTTTTCCACAGTGGTCTAATGCTCAGAGGAATATTTTATTGTATGCTTGCTCTTAAATATGTTTATTTTATTTAAAAGATATCTGCTGATATAATTATTTGGATTATATATGTTATATAAGTGCTAGAGCAAGGTGTTATATAAGTGCTAGAGCAAGGTGATAATGTTCATGAATTCCATTTCCCTGAAATAAGGTGTTTCCCTTTGGATTGGGTCTATCTGAGACATTTCTATGCATACACAATGGTATGCAGAGCAGATATGAGTTTTTGTGCAATATGAGATCATGTCTGATTATTTCTGCTTTTCACTCTTTCTATTTAACAAGGAGATTTGAAATAAATTAGCTTTACTGATATTTGATTGTACATATATTTTTCAGGTAAAAAATGTTACTTAGGGTGGAGAAGTAAATATTTTCTAATTTGAGTAGAAAATCATCAACTATAAAAGTTTATTTTTAACTAGATGGCTAATTTTTTCTATCCAAGATATGCTTAGAATTTTATCATACTGATACAAAATGCATATATATTTTTTCTATAGGTAACAAGTGAATTGGATTTATAAATATAGTTTAATTGAGTTTTGTTAAAAAAAGGGGAAACATTCTTATCACTTAGGATAATGTAATTAATGACATGAAGAAGGTGGGCAATGATAGCAATTTGTAATGTCTGTAACTAGGTATCAGTGTCTTAATTTAGTGCACTCTAAAATATATTACAGCAAGCTATAAAATGAGATAATCTGACATGCTGCATTGATCAAAAAATGAATTTAACAAAAATAACATATTACTTTAAAAGATATTGGAGTTCACAGCTTTCTCATCCTTTCCTTTTCTGAATAATTCTTACTCTAGCACACTTCATAATGAAGTAGCAACCTCAGGGCTTGAATATGCCTTTAGATACACATTGATAGAAAATGGAATAATTGCTTCCAGTTAATACTTTGCAAATCAAAATACTGTGACTACAGTGTTGACATCACATAACAAATGTGATTTGATTACAAGAAGTTAAAATTAATTTAGTTGCAGCACTGAGCAAGCCAATTAGATTTAAATAATTGTAAGGAAAATTTGTAAAATAACCATGCTTTTTCTAACAGTTAACATTTTTATAAATGTGTCAAAACTAAATTGAGTAGTAAATGTCATCAACGTAAGCATATTTCTATATTTTTTTGTTCATCCTCATCCCATTGTGTTTACTTTTGATACCTGAACTATATTTAACTCATCAAAAGGAACTAGCACCTATTTTTATACATATAGGATATCTTTCTTCATGAGGGAAACATCAGTGATGCTGAATACTTATGACTGGCCATATATAACTTCTGAATTTAAGCACTAAAAATGTCAGTGATGATTTTCACGGTCTAGGTGCATTTTTTTTTTTTTTCATTTCTAAAGGCTGGCAGTTAGGTTAGGGAATAAGATTGTAAAGGAGTAATTTAAGTAGAACGCTTTCCACTAAAGTTTCTTTTTGACTCTACTTAAAGGTACTAAAATAAATACATGAAAAAAAGGAAAACTTGAAAAGGTATATAAGTAGATGTTTCCATAAGTCAACTACACTACCCGTATCCCGACGTGTGAATATCTTATAGTTGCTACCTCCGTTTCTGACTTTGTACATACAGGTAAATGTCTCATAGTATCCTCAAGCGTAACTGAGATTTATATTACAAATCCATATTTTTAACATAATGTTATTAAGATTTTGGTAAGAATCCAGAGTTCCCAGCAGAATACCAACAATAGACAACAGAAATTTATATTTATACTCTCTGTTCGGTCATTAAAAAATGACTTGGAAAAGTAATAGCATTAGTACATTTCTCTTCATGTTCTCTTCTGTTGTTTGGTTTTTAATCTGAAGGAATTTTTTTTTTTTCAAACAAGGCTACCAGTAATGGGAAGGATTGATTAATCTGTATATTTGTACTGGGTTAATTATAAAAGGGTTATCTTGTTATTTGTGAGTGACTTTGTAAGTACAATCAACCTGTGTCTGTTAGCCACAAGACAAATTAATTATGTAGTGATCCTATTTTCATCATATTTCTAAACTGTCCATCAAGAATTACAGGATTTTGTTGGGTTATTACTTTTGAAACAAATGAGAAATTTCTATTTTCAAATAAGCTGCTACCATATCCACCCAGCTTCTTTTTATGCTCTGCTATTGCTTCCAAAAGTGAGAGGGAGAGACTGAGAATCTCCTTGAAAATTCTGGTGCAAATACTTCCTTTTGATCTGTTTGTTATATTAAATATAGAGTGTCTCATGTTGCTCTTTTCTAAGATTTCAAGTTACTGTGCTTTGGCAGTGATATGAGAAAACAACTTCTTCAACATGAGTTCAAATGATTTCTCTCATTTTTAAACCAAAATCTGTTCTCACTGTAGGTAAGAACTTGAAGTTTTTTATGGGAATAAAATGGGCTTTCAGGTCAGATAGACTCGAGTATATATTTCTACACAGCTATTTGCAGAGGAGGTGACCTATGACAAACAATTTCAATTTTCTCTTTTGTACATATAGAATTATGATACCTATTTTCAATCAGTACTGTGAAGATTTTATTAGATGGTATTAAGGGTTCTTGGGAACATTACCACCACTAAATATTTGTTCATGAATTTGATATCATTCTGATTCCTATTGTTAAGTATTATAATTTTTCATCTTGAGCTGACTCTGCCATTCTCTTGTAAGCAACTGCTCAGACATCTAACAGTTTCCAAGCAGGCAAGCAAACAGCACAGCACAACAACCAGACAGGCATTGAGAGTCAAAACCCTCTAAATAGGAGGCTAACAAAGTCAACAGATTAAATTCCATTAAAGAGATGTAAAACCACTCACCTGACATTATCTGCACAGTGAAGTAACTGATTAGAAGCACTGAGGAAGTGCTGAAGACAATGAAAGATGACTCCCAACATTTAAAAAAAAGCCTAAGGAACAGGAAGAACTTAAGAAAGCCTAATGTTCTGAGATCCTCACTGGAAGGGCAAGTAGATCTAAGAGGAAACATATGAGGCTATAAACCACAGTATACAGCAACATACATATTTTGGGATCAAAACAAGTCACATGAAAGTTTCAGAGGCATTTACTGCCTGATTTTAATAGAAGGTGTATATTAGCAGGTAGTAACAAATTACATGGAAGAAATTATGGAGGTCTTTTAAACCAGAGAAATTTTATCTTTACATAAATTTTGGGTGAGGTAATATGGCAGGAAGCCAGTAATATTAAATTCATATAGTGTAATAATTGAGGCCACAGACCAGTCTGGTAACTGTGGAAATAGACACTAAGGGATAAGTATGGAAGATTGATGTGATAGGCAAAGTTGATGTAGGTAATGAAGAAAACATATTTCATCATATCAGACTGAGAATTTGAAAACAGTAATGGACAGAAACTAAGAAAATGGAATATGCGCTAGCTTGGGAGAATAAAATGTTAACTTTGGTTTGAACTGGTGAGCAATTTGAAGCTTTCAAATGGAAATGTTTATCAACTAGATTTTGGAAAGTCACGAGTGAATTAATTCACATGTGAAGTTCTCTAAGAACTTTATTATGCAAGGTAGAAAAACACTGGAAAGAAATATACTCAAATATACTGTTTTTCTTTCATATTTTCCTTGATTAAATTTCATTTTTAAATTGAGGTGGTTAACCAGATGAACTGTCTAGGTAGCTAATTAACATTTTAAATATGTTCGGTTCAAATTTAGGAATGATTTTAAATGAATAAGTTATGAGTAGGTATTATTATTTTGAGATTCTCACCAAAATCTTGGTTTTCTTCAGGAGCAGTGATGACATCATATATAGATATATATAATGTGTTATATATATGATATTTTAAATAACAATGACACTCTATGAGTGTTCTCCAGATAACTTTTCTGACATTAAGTAATCAGAACTTAATATAGAGTCTGAATATCTTATGCATGCATGGATGATATAAATTAATATGTGTTATGTGTCTAGATATAAAAAAATAGATAACATGATTTACATCTTCTAAACTCTCACACAATTCTCACATTCAAAAACTAATCAGTTTATAGCAGCAAGTGATGAAATTAATGAGAGCAAAGCAGAGGAGGTAATTGTAATTGTGGCTTTGAGTGGATGAGAGACATCTGCAAAGGCTTTATATTTTAGCAGGGCCCGACATGGCTTAAAAAAATATTTTTCCAGGTGAACAATAAGAGTAAATTCATTTTATGCAGGGAGAAAGTAATTTCTAAAATTAAAAAAAAAATCCATCTGTGTATCTAATAGGAATTTCCTTTACCTTCTAGTAACAACAATCAGAAAAATACAGGAACTTAAAATATATTAATTGACTTCTCTCATGTAAAAGAAATCAAGAGGTATGCATTGCAGATCTGATATTATAGCTCCTTGTTCACAGGGACAAATATTCTATTCTATTTTTGTTCCACTGTCCTTAGCCCAGGCCTCCATATTCAGATTTGTCTCATGATCCTTCTAGATCCTAAGCAGGAAAGGAAGAAGTGGGGAGAGCAAAAAGATATACACATGAGATATACTCAAGATTCTAAGGAGCTTATTCAAGATTCCCACACAGTACATGCTGTTTTTTACATATTAGCAAGACTTTTTTATATGACCACATCAACCTGTAAAATAGACTGGGAAAATTTTAAAACTGTTTACTTTGCCACCTGAATAAAATGAGAGTTCTGTTCCTAAGGAAAAGAGAGGAAGAATTTATTTGGGGTAAAGAACTAGCAATCTTCACCATGCATTTTCAGGAATTCATTATGAATCCTGAAAACAGAACGAAATATATATATATATATATATATATATATATATATAGTACAAATGAAAAAATATATGGGAATGAATGCAAGTGTCATTAGACGTAATGTTAGGGACTAGGAAAAGATCATGACATAGATGACGTTTGCTTTCACTCAGTAGTCAATACACTGTTTTCAATGAGGATGTCAGTATGATGGCAATCTGACACCATTATTGGCATGATCAGCCCCCCTTTACATATGTAAGAGGTAGTGTAGGAACCACAGTCGTTCACCATGTGATTCATTTGGTAGCTATTGATAGTATTTAAGGTGTACTGCATAGTTAGAGGAAGAGGTTTTTTAAGTGTATAGAAGTTGCATCATAGGACTTATTTCTTATACATTCGTCTTTAAAATCTATAGAAATTAAAAATGGAGTTACAAACCAATACTACGAGAGCACTTTTTAAATTTTCTCACATATTTACCTTTATCAGAGATCATTATATCATCATATGTTTTGAGTTACTGTCTAGTGCCCTTTTATTTCTACCTAAGGACTTCCTTTAGCATCTCTTTAGAGCAGGTGAAGTGGTATTGAGATCCCTTTCCTTTTGTTTTACCTAAGAATGTCTAAATTTTTCTTTCATTTTAAAGGACTGTTTTGCTGAATATAGAATTCTAGGTTGACAGGGTTTTTTTGTTTGTTTCTGTTTCTTGTTTTTTGTTTGCTGTTTTTTTGCCATTGAAATACATCACCCACTGCCTTCTGGCCTCCAGGTTTCTGACAAGACATTGACTGATAAATTTATTGAGGATCCCTTTTATGTGATGAGTCACTTCTCTCTTGCTGCTTTCAAGATCCTCTGTCTTTGGGTTTCAACACTTTGATTATAATGTGTCTCAAGGTGGATCTCTGGGATTATCCTACTTGGGATTCACTAAATTTCTTGGATTTGTGGATTAAAATATTTTATCAGATTAAGAAATTTTCAGCCATTATTACTTCAATTTAATCCTTCTGCTCTTTCTAGCTTCTCCTTCTGGGACTTGCATGATGTATGTCTTTTCTCAGCAGGAAACTGATTTGAGTTCTAGAAACTCAAAGGGTTAGAAAAGCCATGTGAGTGGAGGAGTCCCAGAGTGAGATATGAAAACAAAAACGTGTAGATTATTTGAAATACGCTAGCTGGAACAGTTGCCCATTCCTTCTTGCTTCTTCACTATTTCTGTACAGAGAACTTTGTGAAGTCCAGGATACAATGGATCCTATCACTCACTCTCCACCCCTACCAGCACCTCCAGAGATAGATATAATAATAAGGTGAATAAAGGAGATTCCACTCTAAATAAATTATAAGGACTGTGTGTAAAATCACAGGGTATCTTGTGTGAGTGCTTAAGGATTTTTGTCCCTAGTTTAGAAGGTCTCAAAGCATGATATCTAATCCACATAAAGGAAAATCTGCTGAACAGTTTTTCCCACCAACACACACAAACCTCCAGGAACTCAAATTGTATTTCTAAATATCCAACAGGGATCATCAGACAATTGTTAAGAGGTTCATTTTGGATGCTCAGAGACTATTGTGATAGCCTTACAAGGAAAAGTTGTCTTTGAAAGTATGTATGCCCATAGACAACAGCAAAGCTTCTCAGATTGGCCATAATCCAAAGTTGCTTTTAATTTCTGAGGGTATGATCAAGAAATATAGTAAAATTAGAAAAGATTTTCTATTTAGAAGCTCAAGGAAGAGGAGAATACTGCAGTTGTAATGAACTATGATGACATGTTTGTTCTTGTCATGGCTTTTCATTTTCCTGAAGATTCTAATTACAATTCTTTCTATTACAATATTTTCTTTATTCAATTTTATTGTTGCTGTTGACAAACTTTCTTCTGAAGTTCCATGCATCTTTGTCCAATCTGCTGACTGGTTAATCACTAGGACAGTTACTAATCTGCCCTCCTGAATTCCTTTTTTGTGTGTGTGTATGTGTGTGTGGTACGCGAGCCTCTCACTGTTGTGGCCTCTCCCATTGCGGAGCACAGGCTCTGGACGCGTAGGCTCAGAGGCCATGGCTCAGGGGCCTAGCCGCTCCGCGGCATGTGGAATCTTCCTGGACCGGGGCACGAACCCGCAACCCCTGCATCGGCAGGCAGACTCTCAACCACTGCACCACCAGGGAAGCCCCTGAATTCCTTTTTACTGTCTTTCTACATTGTCCCCTCAGTCTGTGGATCACTTGTCTTTCTTTGTCTTGGTTTCTTACCTTCTTTTAACAATGGAGATAAAAATCATTTAAATACAATTAAATTCACAAGACAGTGTGTGTTGGGAGCATATTTTCTGAGCTCATATGTGTCTAAATATTTCTTGAATTTTGTCCATCACACTTTAATATTTCAGCTGAGTATAAAAATTCTATTAAACTTAGCCATTCTTCCATTGTCTTCTCAAATTCTTACATGGTATATTCTTTGTTTACTTTTCTAGCACCTTGATTATCATAGAAAAGAAATTGAATAATTCACTGCATAGGTCTCTGCAGTATGAGTCTTCAATCAATCTTCATCTGTTTCAATTTTTAGAAACAGTGATAAAAGTAAAATAATGACAGAAAAGTTCAAGTAGCTTATGATCCAGTGCCTCTAAATGATTGTGTTAATTTGCCATTCTAAGACCTTGAAAATAGACAATTCTGCTTATGGAAACATGTTAAGGAGTGCATGTGTCTGGTTTGTTTACCTTGTGTCATTAACCATTATGCAATATCTGAGTAACCAACCAAACCCTTACTGAACACCTACTTTATGCATTACACCATGATAAATGCTGTTTCCAGAAGTCAGAGGGAATTATGTCCATCTATGAACAGTAGAACCTGAATTTAACAAAATCACTGGCTTAATTAGTCTTCATTAAAAAAAATTCTTTTTGTTCCCATTTCTAAAACCTACTGACCAATGCATTTGACACACCAAGGAATAATAACGAATTCTTTTTCTCATGACCCCACATGGACTTCTGCTTCAACCTATTGAGCTGTATGCTCTTATGAGTGAAGATCTTTTCTTTCTAAGCCACTATTTTCCAGTTATAATTGTTTTTATAATTTCTTTTTTTTTTTTTTGCGGTGCACGGGCCTCTCACTGTTGTGGCCTCTCCCGTTACGGAGCACAGGCTCTGGACGCACAGGCTCAGCGGCCATGGCTCACGGGCCCAGCCGCTCCGGAGCATGCGGGATCTTGCCGGACCGGGGCACGAACCCGTGTCCCATGCAATGGCAGGCGGACTCTCAACCACTGTGCCACCAGGGAAGCCCTATAATTTCATTTTTAATTGAATATTTTTAACAAGGTAAAAATTTTAATTGCAAATAGAATAATTGTTACCATGAAAACTAAGTTGAACACTTCAAAAATTTGTAAGTCTAAAAGGCTAAAATATCGCTGTCTTATTGAGTGTTGTAGTAAAAAAATTAAAATGATAGATGACTCTATGGATACTGTTTATGTACAAAACAAAACACATTGCTCTCTAAAAAGAACACTCTGCAATAAAAGGTGATATATAGTGAATGTACTTTTATATGATTTAACATAAAATAAAATGTGTGAATATTGTATGAGTCATTATTTATAACTTCATGCTTTAAGTGATTTTTTTGACTAATTAATCAAGTACTGCTTCTGACATTGATGATTAAGATGGATTTTATTGTAATTTACCAAATTAAGTTAGAATATTTTCCTTCTGCTCATTCATATCACCACACAAACACTAAATATTTGAATACCTACTACATTTACATGATATATGCAAGTGGAGGAATGAGTCAGGAATATTAATAATCTAGAAAAATATTTGTTTTTGAAAATAGATTTCCATTACCTAAATTTCCCAATTTTTGCCTGTATTTACAATTCACTGAGCTATTGGATAGGTAGATAGATAGATAGATAGATAGATAGACAGATAATAGAGATATAGAAGGGTCATAGGATGCTTAAAGCATTCTCAACATTAGAATAGTCAGTCTACTAAAAACAAATCTGTTTAAGAGAAAAGATGTTACTATAAAACTCAATATCTTAAAACATAATACTTAGGCCTCTCTTCTTGGTTTGCAGTTGGCTACCCACTTGCTGCCTATTCCCATGGCCATCTCTCTGCTCACGTGTACCCCTGCTGTCTCCCTGTGTGTCCAAATTTCCTTATAAGGACATCAGTCACATTGGATTAGGGTCCGCTCTGACAATTTCATTTTGTTTAATCACCCCTTTAAAGGCCATATTTACATTCTGAGGCATCGGATTAGGACTTCCAACGTATGAATTTTGAGCAGACATAATTCAGCCCATAGGATTTTAACTATTCTGTGGGTGTGGAGAGACTGAGGCAGTGGAAGAAACTGAACTGCAGGACTAGAGGTACAGAAAGAACAATATTGTCTACTGTAATCTTTCTAAGAAGAAGGGCCATTGCAGTCCCTGGAAACTTAAGTCAGAGTCAAATTATAGAAGGCTTTGAATGTATTGTTGAAGGATTCAGAATATATTAAGTGTGCAAAGAAGAGCCATGTGTGATTTTCTGCTTAGGAGAGAAGGATGTTCAAATCTGTGTTTTAGGAAGAAGCTTTGACCTTTAGAGAATGGTAAACCGGAAGGAGGTGGAGAAAATAGTAGTAAAAGTTAGGGAAGTATTGACATAAATTATATGAGTTAATAAAGGCCTCAAGTAGACAAATAATCTAACAAATAGGAAAATAAAAAATGAAAATCATTTTGAAAAACTGATATAACCTATTGAATGTGGATATATACAAGAAAAATCAAACATAATTCTGAGATTTCAAAACTTAAATTAGAGCACATGATGACTTTAATAGGTAAGGGATTCAGAAACAAGTGGGAAACATGTTGGGTTCAATTTTTAGTGTATTCAATTTGAGCTTTTGATTGGACACCTGAAGAAATGGCAGAATTATATGCATGGATTCATTAATAGAAACACAACTAGTGGAAAAATAGAAAATGAAAACTATATACATGAATGCACAGAAAATAGTCTTGTGGTTTCCTGAAAAAGCTGGATGATTGAGAAGTAGAAGGTAATAAAAGGAGAGGTTCAATTTTCAATATATTTTATATTGTTAAAATTTCAAAACAAACATATTCAATAATATATATTTTATATATTAGTGTTCTACATTAGATTTTATTAAGATACACATAGAGAAAGGCTCAAACTGATAACATTTAGAAATCTCTGGTCTAGAGCAACAAGACAGCATGTTTATGAACAGAATTTTTAGAAATGTTTCATTTGAATTTGACCAAAGGAAGTTTGATTAGTCATGGAAATGGAGAAAAATGGAGGACAGGTCATTGAAAGGTCAGGAAAATCTAGAGTCATTGAATCTTAGGTAGAAAAGGATTTCCAGGAAAGAATGAGCATTTCAATTTAGAGCTGCAGATAAGATCAGTAGGATATGTGTTGTGAAGAACATATGGGATTTTTGACTGTGAGGTAAGTTTCAGGAGAGCAGTGTGAACATAAGCCAATGTGACTGATATGGGGAGTGAACAAGAACTGAAAGAATAAATGTTATAATTTTGGACCTCACTTTAAATAGTCTGATGGTAAAGAAGACAACAAATATTGAATGAATATGTTCAATAGTAAAGCAAGGTCTTAGAAAGGACTTTCTTCACTACCTATCACTTCATTAATAAAGAACTTAAATTTTATTTTTTACAGGGTGAGAGAAGCTAGAGCAAAATTATGTAATTATTCCTGTTTTACATATCTTTTTGGCTGAGTTCTGTACATTTCCTATTGCTGCTGTAAAAAATTACCACAAATTTCATGGCTTGACATAACACAACTATATAATCTCACAGTTCTGAAGGTCAGAAGCTTGAAATGGGTCTTAAAGGGCTAAAATCAAGGTATTGGCAGAACTGCCTTTTCTAGCTTCTAGAGGCTGAAGGCATTCCTGCCTTTGGAGCCTTATATCTCTGACCTCTGCTTCCTTCCTCACATCACTGTCTCTGACTCTGACCTTTGTTTCTGCCTATTAAAAGTGTCATTGTGATTGCACTCTTCCCATCTAGGTAATCCAGACTGATCTTAATTTATTACATCTGTAAAATCCCTTTTTTTCATGTAAGGCTAAACATTCACAGGCTAGAGAAATTTGTATGTGAACATCTTTAGGAAGACCATTATTCTGCCTATTATTTGTCCCAACAAAATTTTTAATTCTATGTAGCTTTTAAATCCTGTGCTTGGAAATAAATTTGAGAACATCCAAATTCATTCATATAAAAGAATTAAATGTTTATCTTCATCAAGAGTTGGGCAACCATATTGATAGTTTATTCAAACTGATTAAAAATGGTATATAAGACTCTTTAATTTACAGTTTTGTGAGCTAGTTAACATTGGAGACCTATTACCTCTTTTTTTTTTTTTGAAAGCCATGGAATAGTTCCAAGAATGAAGCTCCGACTGATTTAAAAAAAAAATCTATATATATGAGCCAATTAGAGCAGAGGGAAAACAAATAAGACTATAGTTGTGATAACTTTAATCTTCATATACTTAAATCACTCAATTTTAATATTTCATTAATGTGGGTCTTTTTTGCTTTATACTTCAAGAGAAAAGATTCTCAATGTAGTTTGTATCTGAAACATTATACAAAAGATACACAGACTTCTTGTATAAATTTAGCGGATGCTAAGGAACTCCACACTATGTTCACTCAGAAGTATTCCACACACGTATTATGAAATTATCGATTCACTTGAACTAATGACTAATCCTAGTAGTCATGAACAAATATTAGTGTCTCTTATTCTTATACATTTTGATTTGTAGATAACAGCGTGTATCATGGCAATATTGACTAATGGTGCTTTCCACACACTTTTCACCACAACTATTCTTCCTAAAAAATCAAGGTACAAAATTTACTTTTTTGTGTAAAAAAAATAAAAATATAGAAGTTTATTTATAATCCACTGATTTTCAGTTGGTTTCATAATCTAAGCAAGATCCTGGGCTTTCTCTCCCTTTTATGCTCATGAGGGTCGAGTAAGGGGGATGGACTATCCAGAGTTATTGCCTCTTACTGATGTTACTCTCAAACGGCCCACATCTACAAGCATATTGTACTTCTGGATGCATAGAAGCACTAGGAGGATAATAATCAGCAAAGGAAAAAAATAATAATAGCAGAAAAATCTTTCTTAATGTGCTATTTTACTGCCACTTGGATATCAATTTGCCCACACAAAGTTTAGCTTCAAATTTTAATGTCCTCTATTCAAATTCAAAGTCAGCAGCAATGATTTTTTTTCTTTTTTAGTCCTGAGGCTTGTAGTGAAGGTTAAAGAACTATTATTAATAGGAAATAGAGTTGAATGTTTATTAATGCTGGACTTTGAAATCACTACTGATAACATAGTACACAGTAGGTCTCAAGCAAAACTCCACTAACTCACAGCTCCCATTTACACTCCTGCATGGGTCAGGGGAAAAAGAGAAAAACACATTCAGAGCTTTTGTTAAGTCAGCAGGTAGAAAAACAAATATTTTAAAGCTGTCAGCTTTACCAGTGCCCTTTAAGGTATACATTATGAAAATTCTATTCTACTGCACTTGTAGGAAAGTTCAAAATTTTTCCAGCAATAACTAGCCTGGGTAATTCCTGTGGAGTTCTGCTCATTCTTCTGAAAAAACACAGAATGCTGACTTTTAAAAAAAAATTTTGCAGCTTTCAATTGGAACATATTTGACAAATAAGAACAGATGTAATGGAATTCTACTGTTTACACTAATGACAGAGTTTATGATGAGTTCTAATCTCTTCTAAGAGGTCATTCACTGGGAAAGCTGTGAGGTAGTTAAGGTTATCCATCAATCCACATTTAATAGTGGATTATTTTCGTTCAAAGTATGTACGAAGTACTGATATACTGTTGCTAAATGAGAACGATGGTAATGATAATGGCTACTTGATTTTTGTTCTGCGGGCTATTCACCTATCTTAAATGCCAAGGATGCAATAAATGATAAGCATTTTTAAACTTTCTTCTGAGAAAAAATGAGGCCTTCTCCCTGGAAAAACACTTTTTATCTCCAGCTCACCCACAGTGTAAATTCATTACTTTTACTGTTTTTTTTTTTTGGTTTTTGTTTGGTCCACCTTTATGTATATATACATACAGTATACAGAGTTCATGGGAAATTATATTACAGCTTGCATTTTCCACCAGGATATGATATTTTAGACCCTAGATTATCTAAATTTTCTAGTCTTTTTACCACACAGCTCTAGGGCAAGTGGCTCACATTTCTGTTTTCTGAAACTTTCCTCTAGCCATAATTTCACTATCTTTTCACTATTCACTAGGAAATACACAGGGAGTTATTGAAAGAAATGAATAAAGAGTAAAGATCTTGTATGTCTTTAAACTATGGGTATGTGTTATTTTCATTCATGCTTTATCATTACTCTCTCAAACCTTTAGCTATAAACTGTGTCCCCAGTTATGCAGATGGAGATTTTGCTGGCAGAAAACCAGGTAAACTATGATAATTTATATTGTTACCCCACAAAAAATATTTCAATCAAACCATTCCATGTAGAATTTACTTTTATCAGCTGTATTCCTGCCCATTGGCCAGACACAATTAGTGATCAATTACTATTAAAAATACACACAGAATACATACCTGTTGAAATTTTACCTATGTAGAAATATAAATATTTGATTTGCCACTCTTTATAAAGTAGCCAGAAATCACCTGGTAAAGTGAAAATTTAATTTATTTTATTCTCCTTATCCTTAACATTAAAAATACATTATTGATACAATTGTTGACAAAAATTAACTTGTACTTCAATATATTTTGAAAAAATGGTGTTGTGTTTGATTGTACTTTATTTTATTGCATAACTGGCCATTCCTATAATAAGTTTCTCCTCATGAGTTCTGGAATTCCTTAGTTTCTTGGTATTTTTTGAACCACCTCATGTTATTAGATGCTAAAGATTTTAGTTTCCAAACATGACCATGCTAATTTATATTGTACAACCTCACATACACTTATATTATGATATAGACACAACTCTACTGAAAGGTGAGGTTGCACTCCTTATCCTACTTGAAACTGGACAGAGCATCATAACTGCCTCAGCCAGTATTATGTGACAGAAGTAATACTGCATGACTTCTGAAGCTATAAGGTTATAAAAGGTAATATTATTTCTGCCTATCTCTCTTCTCTTTCTTTCTCTCTGTACACTTTTTGTGGACCCAGCCATTATGTTGCAGGAAGCAGAAGCTACATGAACTGTCCATGTGTTTTACTCCAGCTAAACTAACAATGCCTTCAGCTACCAAATATCTAAATAATAAGTCTTCAACTAATTTCAGTCTGCAGTGTTCAAGTCTCCCAGATGAGATATTAGGCACTGTGGAGCAGAAAAAAGTAATGTGCCCAGTGCTCTGTCTGAAATCCATAGAAATTATTAGATTATTGCTGTTAAATCACTACATTTAAGGTTAATGTGTTATACAGTGATAAACAAATAACATAGATTATATTTTGCTATGCAACTATGAGTGTAGTTCTTCCACAAAAATAAACAATCAAACCCTAAAACTTGGGTCAGTGACTTTGAGACCAAGTGGTAGTTGGAAATTGAAATGACCTTGAAGAGAATATTAGCAGAAGTCTCATGACCCTTTAAGATGCTGTGTTATTATGTGGAAAATTAAAACAGCAGTAGCAACAACAACATATCACCTGCAGTATTAAAAAAAAAGAAGAAATTGTATCAAATGAAGTAGGTAGTGAAGTTAAGGAGATTTCTGTTGAAGCTATTCATTTGTTTCTTCTAAGTTCATGTAGTAAAATGAGACCACAGATAAGCTAAAGAATGAGTGAATAAACATAAAGCAGCTATGGCTTTCTGGGTCTGAAGATGATTTTTTTTTTCTGATTCCTGGTATCTCCAGATGATAAATGATGCTAAAATTATTAAATGGATACTGAGCTAATCTTACATCAAAGGCATTGTTAAGATCCATAATATAAAGATGAAGCTGATGTTGTGACTATAAAACTTTGATTACGAACTCAAAGTTTTAACTTGGTGTCTCAAACAGAAAATAAATGTCTCTAAGAATCTTACTGGTATTATCCTACAGCATCCTTATAAGAAATCCCCGGTAGAGAAGAGTATGCTCCACCCAAATTTTTATGTGTAGTTTTTTCTAGCAGAAAAATATCCCTGTAAGTTCCATAGAAAATACACAAAGTTTTTAAGAGAATTATATTGACAGAAATACAACCAGATCAGAATCAAAAGGTAGAGATAGAACAACATACAAATGTGCCTTTGGAGTCCAAATTACAAACAGAAACAGGCTGAGAAAAATACTCAGATGCGCACACTGGGCATCTTTTTGTGTAGATGTAATAATAACTCATAAGGTAGCTAAAAGACTAGAATGTGTATCAAACAGCTGTGTCAAACCATTTCCAGGAAATAGAACTGAATCTTATTCAAGTAGTCAGCAAGCATCAGGTGCTCAGCTGAATTTCATAATTTCTACCAACTGGTGACATCTGTGTGTGCCTTCAGTTTTCTCCCTTATTGAATAGGGGTATCCGTGGAAATTATACCATATCAGCATAACCACTGCATATTGGGTATGAGGGGCATATGCACTTTCCCCTTAATTTTGTGGGTCTTTAGAATGCAAAGAACTGTAGTTGAAGAGCTGTGCCCAGGAACGACAGCACAGGAGATTCAGCTGCCTTTGAACCTCATTTATATAAGATCCTGGACAGTTAGTGGATATCATAATGGGAAGAAATCTTGGGGTTTTGTGGGAGGGAATGAGTTGGAATTATTTATATTTTGTTGGCCTGGAAAGCAAACCATGGTAACACGATATATCCCATCTTAGAGTGTAAAGTTGACAGGCTTCTCTACATAGGTGAGGAGTTTTTGTTTCTTCCCACGGTGCCTAGACAGATCTGTGCAACTGCCTATGGAATAGAATGTGGTGGAAGTGATGCTGTTCAGCTTCAAAACATTGAAGAGAAAATAAAATATTGTTTCTACTCTGCTGTTTCTCACCAGGGACACTCCTACTTGGAACCTGGTCAACATGCTGTTAGGAAGTCCAGGCTAAATAGAGAGACGTGTAATTATTTCTGACCAGGTAGGGTCCCAGCCTACATCCAATATCAACCTCTGGATGTGTGAGTGAATGAACCTCCATTTGAGGCCTCATATATTGAGAATATCTCTGCTCTTCTCTGATTGAGTTTTTTACCCACAAAAAGAATAAGTGCTAATAAATTAATATTTCTATTTTAGGTATGATTTGTTACACAGAAATATATGACTAATCTAGTGCAGCAGATTTTATCACTAACAGAACTTGAGGTACTGAATGCACAGGTATCAAGTGATTTCCTTTTACACATTTTTAGACATTGTGTTTAGATTATATTGCAAAATAAAAATTAGAATGATTTTAGAAGGAATAGTAGATTTCTAACAAAATATATGACTGAAATATATGAATTTTTTTTTTCCCTCAGAAAAGTTTCACATTTTCTATAAGAGTAGTGCTTTAGGTGATTTTAAAGATCATTTTTATTTAAATATGCTCTTTTTTTTTTACAAGTATAGCTTAATTTTTTCTTATTTTAATTGAAGTATAGTTGCTGTATAATATTATATGTTACAGGTGTACAAATGTTATGATTCACAAATTTTAAAGATTATACTCAATTTATAGTCATTGTGAAGTATTGGTTATACTCCCCATGTTGTAACAGTATATCCTCGTATCTAATTTTATACCTATCTGTACCTCTTACTCCCCTACAATTATATGGATATTCCCCCTTCCCTCTCCCTACTGGTAACCACTAGTTTGTTCTCTCTATCTGTGAGCCTGCTTATTTTTTTTGTTATGGTAATTAGTTTCCTATATTTTTTAGGTTCCACATATAAGTGATATTACACAGTATTTGTCTTTCTCTGAATTATTTCACTTAGCATAATGCCCTCCAAGTCCATCCATATTGCTGCAAATGACAAAATATCATTATTTTTTATGGCTGAGTAGTATTCCATTATATATACATTTATATACACACAATGGAATTATATAAATATGTATGTAATTTATTCTTTATCCATTCATCTGTTGATAGGTATTTAGGATGTTTCTGTATCATGGCAATTTCAAATAATGCTGCTATGAACATTGGAGTACATGTATCTTTTTGAATTAGTGCTTCTGGTTTTTTTGTTTTATTGTGTTTTGTTTGTTTGTTTGTTTGTTTGTTTTCTGATATATACCCAGCAATGGAATTGCTGGATTTTGTGGTAGTTCTATTTTTAGTTTTTTGAGAAATCTCAATACTGTTTTTTAGAGTGGCTGCCCCAATTTAGATTCCTCACAACAATGTTGGGAGGTTCCATTTTCTCCACATCCTTGCCAATATTTGTTATTTGTGTTCTTTTTGATGATAGCCTTTCTGACAAGTGTGAGGTGATATCTCATTGTGGTTTTGATTTTCATTTCCCTGATTATTAGCAATGTGGAGCATCTTTTCATGTGTCTATTGGCCATCTGCCTGTCCTCTATGAAAAAAGGCCTAATCAGTCCTTCTGCCCATTTTTTAATCTGTTTTTTTTTTTGATGTTGAGTTGTATGAGCTGTTTGCATATGTTGGATATTAACCCCTTATTAGTAATATCATTTGAAAATATTTTCTGCCATTTTGTAGGTTGTCTTTTTCTTTTGTCAATGATTTCCTTTGCTGTGCAAAAGCTTTTAACCTTAATTAGGTTCATTTGTTCATTTTTGGGTTTTTTTTCCTTTTTTTCCTGTCCAGTTTTCCCAGCACAACTTATTGAAAACACTTGTCATAGATTAATTAACCATAAGTGCATGGGTTTATTTCTGGACTTTCTATACCATTCCATTCATCTATATGTCTATTTTTGCACCATAGTGTTTTGATGACTGTAGCTTTGTAGTGTAGCCTGAAGTCAGGGAGCATGATTCCCCCAGCTCTGTTCTTCTTTCCCAAGATTGTTTTGGTTGTTCAGGGCCTTTTGTGTTTCCACAAAAATTTTAAAATTATTTGTTCTAGTTCTGTGAAAAATGCCATTTGTATTTTGATAGGGATTGCATTGAATCTGTAGATTGCCTTGTGTAGCATGGTCATTTTAACAATATTTATTCTTTCAATCCAAGAACATGGTACATCTCCATCTGTTCATGTCAATTAAAGTTTCTTTCATCAGTATCTTATAGATTTCCAAGGTCTTTTGCCTCCTCAGGTAGGTTTATTCCTAAGTATTTTATTCTTTTTGATGCAATGGTAAATGGGATTGTTCCCTTAATTTCTCTTTCTGACAGTTAATTGTTAGTTTATAGAAATGCAACAGATTTCTGTATATTAATTTTGTATCCTGCAACTTTACCAAATTCATTGATGAGCTCTAATAGTTTTCGGGTGACGTCTCAAGAATTTTCTATGCATAATATCATGTCTTCTGCAAACAATAGCAGTTTTAATCCTTTCTTTCCAAGTTAGATTCATTTTATTTATTTTTCTTCTCTGATTTCTGTGGCTAGGACTTCCAAAACTATGTTGAATAAAAATGGTGAGAGTGGGTATCTTTGTTTTGTTTCTGATCTTAAAGGAAATGCTTTCAACTTTTCACTGTTGAATATGATGTTATCTGTGGGTTTGTGATATATGGCCTTTATTATTTTCAGGTATGTTCCCTCTATGCCTGCTTTCTGGAGAGTTTTTATCATACATGGATGTTGAATTTTATCAAACATTTTTTCTGTATGTATTGAGATGATCATATAATCAAAAACATTAAATTTATGATAGCAAATTGATCCCAAAAACATACAATGGTGTAAAAATTGTAGAGAAGGAATTTTTCAAAGATAAAATATAGAGGGAGAAGTTAAAAAATAAATAAATAAATAATTAAGTTAAAAACTCTTCTCCCAAAATATTTACTGTTGACATGAAATATACAGTCTTATAAATTTGTATTTTATAGCAAAGTCTATACTGTAATATCAATGCCTTCTTATATTAAAGACCAACTAGGAGGCCATAAAAATAAGATGATTTAGTCATTGTCTCTCCCAAAATATTGGCTACTATTTTTCAGTATAGTGTTTTTGTCTCAAGATATTTTTTTAAAGAAAATATGGTAATTTGTTAACAAAAATTTCTCTCTATGATTTAGATATGCAATATGCTAAATATTTGTGCATATACATCTAGTTTCTCCAAAAGGAGAAAACCACAAGATTAGTTTGATTATAGAACAATGAGAATCATGGTTTAAGAATGGACAGACAATGCACTTTCAAGCCAGGAAACACTGTTTCAAATAATTGCTTTGTATTTATTATTAATGAGACTTTAGAATAATTATATAACATGTTTAAGCCTCAATTTCTTTATCTGCATAAGAAAATAATTGCAAAATAATATCAGATTCCTAATTTTTGATAATTAAATGAATGCATGTGTAATGCATCTCATATTAAACATGCAATCATTTATGGCTATTACTTTTGATAGGAGCCCATTGGCTTCTCCAGAAGGGTAGTGCTCAGGGATGAAGAAGCCTAGGATTCTGTAGCTGCTGACTGATCAATATCAACCCTAATAATTTAGGCTTCTAAGACCTAAAAATTATGTCAAACATCTTTAATTAAGCACCTTAGCTCAAAAGCTACTTGCTAATTGGATTTTTGTTATGTGAGGATAAAATGTGTAATGATTAAGAATTTTCTAAGAAAGAGGAATCCATCTTCCAGGAATAGTAAGACAGTTCAATCCATTTGTTTGATTAGTGTGATAATTTGATATATCTCACTGGATTACTTTCTAAGCTATTCTCTATTTATCCACCCTTCCCTGCAACTCCCTCTACTAAGTTTATTTATGAAAAACTGTCACCAAATCCCAGAGTCCTACAATGCATGTTCTTTTTAGCTACTTTTACTCAAGCAACTCAATGCATACATTGTAGCCTAAAGAATGCTCAGTCTACTACTTAAAACTAAAGACAATGCTGTCATGAAGATGATTTGTATTTTCAAATTCACAGTTCTGTTTTACAAGGCATTTTGGAGTTTCAGACTCATTCAGAAGAAAGGTAAATTCAGTACAAGTCCTCATCAGGGATTCCTAAACAGATAACTGGGTTGTTCTGACCTTGGGCAAATAAAGTTACCATAAGCAATTGGGACATTTGCTTCTACTTATCATTTTGGGGTCACTGGCTGCTATTGTAAGGGTGATGTGCTCTGGGAATTCAAACTACAAAATTTAGAGGGGCTATTGGACAATCCGGGGATGAGCATGAGCTTCTGCCTCAGAGGAGTCATTCTTGTGTGCTGCTTTTGCCAGCGGCTGAGATCTGTAATAGAAGTTGAATAAGAGAGATAATTGGAATGGGAAAAGGGGAAGCAGAAATAGGGTAAAATAAATTACACAAAGTGTTTTATTCTGAAAGTCAAAGTTATATCTTGTGTGTAGTCCCTTTTCTCCTACCTTACCATGCTCACTTTTCCTTATTACAAACGATTTCACATCCCCCATTCTCTCAAACAGATCAAGTGCCTTAGATCTCAGGGGCCTGCTAGATTCCATTGTTAATAGACAAAAAATCAGAGAACAAGCTTTAAAAGAAAAAATGTTGTCATTTAACTACAGCAAGAACACATATAACATGAACACATGTGAAAGGCATTTTAAATTATTTATTGCATGTAGGACATGGTTAATGTGATTTTATTGAA
Source organism: Monodon monoceros (assembly GCF_005190385.1). Classification (NCBI taxonomy): domain Eukaryota; kingdom Metazoa; phylum Chordata; class Mammalia; order Artiodactyla; family Monodontidae; genus Monodon; species Monodon monoceros. The sequence continues at coordinate 47,310,632 of NW_021703785.1, read as the reverse complement.
TTTTACAATTAAAGAAAATTATGTATATTTTAAACAATAGAAAGATAGCAGGTTTAGTTTTAGAATTATACATTTTCTGTAAAGATATACGTATATGTGTATACATATGTTATGTGATGATAAACTGGTATAAATAATGTCAAGGTACTTAAACTTTGACTATTACAGTACTTACTGTATTTTATTTAAATTTTATATTTATAATTGTCCATAAAATATTATTTTAATTTTAATATGACAACATTTTAATATTCTACAGTAGTAGAACATAGTAGTAACTTTCAAAAATGGTTGTTGAATGAACAATATAAACTAGCATTTATCTTTCCCACTCCTGAAAGGAAATTTGCATATAAAAATGTTTTAAAATGTAACAGTGGTAATCTCTTAATAGACTGAAGTTTTCTAAAACTATACAGATCTCACTCTCTCTCCCTCTCCCTGTCTCTCTCTCTCTCTCACACATGCACACACCACATGCAAACATGCATGACAAGGCTTCCTATGTTAACTTAGTCTTCACATAATGAAAATATAAGACTTGTAATGCAATTTCATTAAAAATAAAGCTACCTACTAGTTACTGAAATAAAAGTTAACTTTATTTTAGAGTTTCCAAATTTCTATATTTATTAGAGTTCTTAATAATTCTAATTAGATATTGTAACTTTTACTATGTGATTCTACACAAGTACCTAATCTATTTTTCTATGATGTTGTAGGTGGGGATAAAAATGATTTTCCCTCCTTAGTTTGTTGAATGCTTTTGGTACTCTCTTTTTTCCATTTTTTTTTCTTTTTTTTTTAACTCACTCCTTTACAAAACACTATCAAAGTAAACATTGATAGTATTTCAAATATTAGCTTCATAAAAATATAAGAAAAAATCTCACCATCATTTATAGTTTTGCATTTGTAATTTTAAGTCACTTTTTAAAGTCTTGTTCTTGTCTATTTTTGTTGAATGATAATTAAGCAAAAAACAGGAATTTTAAATTGTTGATTTTTATGGGAAATATCAGATTAAATTTGGTCATCTATTTTTTTTTTTTTTTTTTTTGGCCGTGCTGTAGCATGTGGGATCTTAGTTTCCCAACCAGGGATCAAATCCATGCCCCCTGCAGTGGAAGCTTGGAGTTTTAACCACTGGACGGCCAGAGAAGTACCATCAGTTTGAATTTAAACACAAAATTATCATTATGACCAATACTATAAATCTGACCATTCAGAACTATAATATTCATAATTTTAGCAATATTAATTTTATGAAGTGATTTACCCTACTTCCATTACTATACAGCTGTTCTATATAAGGCAATCATTATATATTTTAGTAAAACCAATAAGTGATTCTGTTAAAATAATCAAAAACACATAGGAGAAAAATTATTTTTTGTTTTATTTGTTATCAGTAGTTCCTAATAATGAGAGTAAATATTGCTTACCCAATATTAGTTTTTGAGCTAAGAATTTTCTTTCATTTTCACTTAAATCCTTAAAATGTGTATTACTTTACAGATAAAGAAATTTAGAGAGAGTTAATAATCTGACAAAATCTAAGTAACCAAGTCAGGATTCAAATGTAGGTTTGTCACCTGAATTGTGTGTGAAAATTTAATGTTTATTTCTAGGGGGGATAAAAATAGTGGACAATCCATTAGCCAATATAATCAGGAAAAAATACAGAAAACCAAAAACATGACAAAGGGGAAATAATCATCAAACCTGAGTAAGTTAAAAGAATACTCAGAGATTTTTGCACAACTCTGTATAAATACATTTGAAAAGCTTCAGTAAATGGATAATTTTCTACAAAAAGACAACTTACAGACAATGGTTCTAGTCTATAAATCTAAAAGGATCAATAAACATAGGGGAAATAAAAAAACAGCTAAAGAGATCACTCACAAAAACCATCAGGTCCAGATAATTTCAAAGAGGTATTTTGTCACAGCTTTAAAAATTACATAATAATATGCTACTCTAACTTCTTTAGAGCATAGATACAAAATTCCAAATTTCCAAATTATTTTAAACAAATAAATACAGCATTAATCCTCAAACATAAAAATACTGGCAATTCCCTGGCAGTCCAGTGGTTAGGACTCAGTACTTTCACTGCCAGGACCTAGGTTTGATCCCTGGTGGGGGAACTAAGATCCCACAAGCCACGCAGTGCAGCCAAAGGAAAATAAATAAAATAAATAAATTAATTAATTAAACTACTCTATCACAAAAGACCAATTTTACTTAAGAAAATAGAGGTAAAATATTAAACAAAATGTTAGCAAATAGCATCCAGTAACATATTTAAAAATACACACATGCACACACAAGGATGGCTCTTGGGCATTATGTGTATTTAACATTGCAACCATATACCTATTTTACATATCAATATAAGAAATTTTTCTTTAAAAATCCTTCATAATCTTTGAAATCCAAATTACACAAGTGACTTTAATTGTATATCCAGTGGTTAGGATAACTAATAGAAAAATTATTTCAAATGTCTTCAAACACTCAAAGTTACCAAAAGGACAACACAAACAAACAAATAAAGCAAAATAAAAATCTTTATCTGATATTAGTCATGAAGTTGGAAATAGTGTTAGTATTGTTATTTTAAGATTGTTGTAAGTTTGGAGGTAGTGTTAGCATTATAATTGTAATACAGTTGCATTTGTATTGTCTAATAAAGGAAATTAATAATTATGTTGATTTGTTGAGAACCAGATTTTTAGAATGGGACAAATGAGAAGTAGCTATAAATGTTTAAGTAAAGTCTTTGTTGCTCTGATTTGAATTGGAAGTTTTAGTATAATTCATGATGACTTTATCTTATAAGAAATATTAATTTATTGATTTTTCCTTTCTAATGGAAAGGACTAGATACCAGGGTCAATCTAGTAAATATGAACATCACTAGTGCACAGACTGTAATCTCTGAGAAACATTTTCCCAAGCAGGACTTCAGGGCTGCTTGTATCAAGTGCTGGTTACAGATCCCGGGCAGGACATATGAAAGATCTGTCGTGCCAGAAACTATGGTAGTTTCAATAAAATAACAAACAGTATTCCAAAAGGATGTGGGGACCAACTTGAAGAGGCTGTCACTGACCAAAGAAAAAAATGTGAGCCTTGTAAGAAAAACAATTGTTAAGTATTAAAACATATCAAATGCATTTATATCATAGGTTCATAAAGATAAAAAGCAACAGTGACAACAATTTATTGGACAAAGTTGTAGAACATTAAGTAAATAATTTATTAATTTGTAAGTTGTCAAGTAAAGGGACAACTCAAGCATTTATCCTGCCTTTCCATGTGAACTCCTATTTGATGAGGGACATACACTCTGAGGGTGACAGAATATGCCACCCCCAAATATGCCACTTTGGCATGAATATTATTTTGAGCTAAAAGCACTTGAAAAATAGCAGGTGCAAGACAGGACTCAGACCTCCCTTTTTCTCCCTGAAAGCAAGAGTTAAAACTTCCATGTGAAAACTGCACTCCTTAAAATGAGAAGATATAGATATACATCAATATATTTTTGGATTAAGATTATAAAATGTGTGGAATTTGCTTTAAAATAATAAATGGAAAATAGTAGTTATATAGATAAAACAAAACTGCACATAAGTTGATAATTAAGCTGAGAGAAGAGTACATGGGGTTCATTAATGTATTCTCTCTACTTCTTTAGACTTAGAATATTCCATAATAAAAAATCCAGTATGAACAAGTTTTAATCTTCACAATTTTTGATGTACGCATTATTATCTCAAATATACAATTATTCTAATTCAAAGTTACTATAGAAGTCATCTAACGCAGTCCTCTTTTTACAAATAAGAAAACAGGCTTAGAACTTATAAACCTTCCTTACATGATATGTGTGTACTTAGAGAAGGTTAAATAAGAATCCAGTTTTTCTGGCTCCTAGGATATAATAATTTTTATATACTAGGGTACTTAGTATTTAGTTGTGCTGATATAAAAATAAGTATTACTATAAATTAAAAAAATGATATGCATGTTGCTATATAACCAGTTTGTTATTTTATAGAGGATGCTCTAAATGTAGATTCTTTTAGTTGATATCCTTTTAGTTTCTGGAGCAAAATAAATGGAATGGAATAAAGCAATCTGGACTAAACACAGTGTAAAGTAAATTTTTGTTGATCAAGACAGCATGCATTAGGACTAGCAGGTGCCATCTCGAGACAAAAGACTCATTAAGACTTATACAGCTATTATTTGCACAGAAACTATTTATCAACATAGAATTTAATGTGTCTCAATTAAAATACATACATAAGAACAGTCTTTTAAACATATAGATTTCAGTGTTTAATAAAAGCTTCCCTATAAATCATTTTAACCCTCACAATCTCTATAGTTTCTTCAGCTGAATCATTGAACATGCAGCTTAAGGAAAATAATCTAGATTCACCAATACAGACTTTATCTGCCCATGTCAGAACTGGACCAATGAGACTAATAAAAATCTTGTACTCATCCTTGGTGGTCAATGTTGTGCACTCAAAAGCTGTCTTTTATTCACAGGTGGAACAACTACCAACTTGCAGAAGTAGTAAACATGGGCATTAAAGCAGATAATTATCATTGTGACATGAAATATATATGTTAAAAAACTGTAGTCAAACTTCTAGAGATGAAAATTATGATATTTACAATGGAAAATACTTTGAATAGAATTAGTGGCATATTATCACAGAAAAATAGATTAGTGAGTTTGAAGGCAGTGTTAAAAACTATTGGAACTTAAACCCAGAGAGAAAAAAATGAAAAATGAAAACAGATTCAGTGAGCTGAAGGAAAGTTATGTGACCTAATATATGTGCAAATAGAATCCTCAGATGAGAGGACAGACAGGGAGAAACAGAAAAGAGTACAAAGAAATAATGTCTAAAATGTTTCAAACCTGAATAAAACTATAAATCCACAGATCCAAGAAGCTCAATGAACCTGCAGCACAGGATACATGAAAGAAACTCAGCCAAGTTACATCATATCAAACTGCTCAAAGCAAGTGGTAAAGAGAAAATACTTAAACATAGTTAAAGAAAAATGACATGTTGCATGCAGAGGAAAAAAATAAAATTGAAAGCAGATTATCTGATAGAAAACACATGAGGGGGGAGGTATTCAGCAGCAGTACTGAAAGATATAGTGCCTCTGGCATTCTATATCCAGCATAAATATCTTCTTTAACAAAGACAAAAGAAAGACACTTTTATACATAGAAAATTTAATAAACTCATCACCAGCAAACAGACATGCATGACCAAACAAATTAAAAGACGTACTTTGGGCAGAAGGAAAAAACAAACAAAAACAGAAAAAAAGGAAGGAAAAATGAATCCACAAAAATCAGTGAAGAGTATCAGAAATGCTAAATATATGGGCATATTATTTGATAAATTATCTTGTGTTTCAAAGTTCCTTAAAGACAACTATTTAAACAAAACTATAACAATGTAGTATGTGTTTGACAGACCAATGTGATTTATCTGCCAAGAAGGTTCTGACTAATTAGGCTGGGAATCTGTCCCTGGGCAGTGTTTTTAGCCTTGACCAAGGTATAGCAGGTAGGACAAATTTTTCATGCTGTTTTGGCATCTTCTGTAGGCAGTGGTCCAGTTTAGGATGGTGCCTTTTATGTTCTGCTCTTTCATCATTTTAAATATATCATTGCTACTCCCTCTGGACTGCAGAGTTTCTGCTGATATCCTTATAGGTGCTCCCTTGTGCATAACTAGTTGCTTTTATCTAACTGCATTTAACATTCTCTCTTTATCTTTAATTTTGCCATTTTAATTAAAAGTGTCTTGGTGTGGTCCTTTGTGATTTGATCTTGTTTGTGATTCTTTGTGAATTCTGGACCTAGGTATCTCTTTCCTTTCCCAGGTAAGGAAACTTCTCACCTATTGTCTTTTCGAATATGGCTTCTGCCCTTTTCTTTCTTCTTCTCCTAGGACCCCTGTAATGTGAAATGTTAATGTGCTTAATGTTGTCTCGGTGGTCTCTTAAACTGTCCTCATGTTTTTTAATCATTTTTTTTTCTTTTTTCTTTTCAGCAAGGGTGATTTCCACTACTTTGTCTTCCAGTTTACTGATCTATTCTTCTGTATCTATAATCCTTTGATTTCTTCTAGTGCATGTTTTATTTCAATTATTGTATTCTTCATCTCTGTTTGATTATTCTTTATATTTTCTCTTTGTTAAACTTCTTATTGGATTCATCCATTCTTCTCCCAAGTTCATTGAACATCTTTGAGATCATTAACTAAAATCCTTTATTGGGTAAATTGCCTATCTCCACTTTGTTTAGTTCTTCTGGGGTTTTATTTTGTTATTTAGTTTGGAACATACTCCTTTGTCACCTGATTTTGTCTTATCCTCTGTGTTTATTTGCATGTATTTCATATGCTGGTTATGTTTATGATCTTGGGGAAGTGACCCTACGTTGGAGATGTCATATGGGGCCCACCCTCCTCTGGTCATCAAACCTATCTGATCTAGGGACACCTTCTGTGAGGGCTACGTTGGCGCTTCTATTGTGACTGAGCCTAGTACTGTAGATGTGCCTGTAGGCAGGGCTGGTCTCCAACCAGATTGGCTCCCAGGGCCTGCCTTAGGCAGAGACCACTGGTTACTGGTGGGCAAGGACACGTTCTGGCATGGCTGGTTGCATGACCTGGGTAGTCCCAAAGGAAGGGCCATCCCACTGGTGGGTAGTGCTGTGTCCCAAGCTGGCTGTCTACGAGTGTCTGGAGGTCTCAGTGCTGGAGCCAACCCACTAGCAAGCGGGGCTGGAGACATGAAAATTCAAGGGTTGGTGCTGACCTGCTGGTGGGTTAGGCTGGGTCCTAGAATGGCTGATTGCTTTCTTCTTGAGTCCTGGAAATGATGTTAACAGGCTACTGTGAGAGGTTGTGTCCCAGCACTAAGTCTATAGGAGGACTCCAAAACGGTTCTTGTCAGCATTATTGTCCTCCTTGTAGTACCAGCTCCCTTAAATGGTTACCACTAGTGTCTATGTCCCCATGGGGAGTCCCAGTAGCCTCTTGCCTCTCTAGGAGGCTTCTCCAAAATCAGCAAGTGAGTCTGTCACTGGCTCCTTTCAAACTACTGCTTCTGAGCTGGGTCTGGATCAAGTGAGATTTTGCATGTGCCCTTTAAGAGGGGAGTCTCAGTTTCTTACAGCGGTCTAACACCCCTGTATGCAAGCCCTACTGACCTTCAAAGACAGACATTCTGGGGCCCATTTTCCTGTTGCAGGACCCCGAGTTTGGGGACTGTGTTGTAGGGCTCAGAGCTCTCGCTCCTTGGGGAGAATCTCTGCAATTGTGGCCATCCTTTCATTTGTGGGTTGCCTACCTGAAGTTGTGGGTTGGATCTTGACTGTACCCAGTCTCTACCCCTCCTACCCATCTTATTGTGGTTCCTTCTTTATATCTTTAGTTGTGGACATTTTTTCTGCTGGTCTTCAGGTTGTTCTCATTGATAGTTGCTCTGTAAATAGTTGCAATTTTGGTATGCCTGTGGAAGGAGGTAAGGTCAGAGTCTTCCTACTCCACCGTCTTGCTAACTTCTCTCAGTATGGTTATTAAATTAAATTCGATACTGTATTTCATATTTACCAAATAATTTTCTGAAATTATATATTTTTCTTAAGACACCACTCTGTTTTCATAAATTTGAAGATTACATAATTTAGTTTATTTTAAAAACTACTAGTAATTAAGAATTAACTTTATTACTTTTTTAATGTTTCTATCTAAAAACCTCTTTAGAGCTTTATCAGTTATCTTCATCTCCATTCTAAGACAATGTTTAGACGCCTAGCTGTCCTGCAGTGTAAAGCAAATTGGTTTTAAGTTAATAAATCTGAGTGTAACTTCAAATTTACCAATTAATAATGGTGAAGATTATTTCAGTTTGTGTCTCCCAAACTTGTTTTTTAATCTTTACATAGTTATTGAAAATTAGACATAATAAATATTTTTTCCAAATATGAGTAGATTGCTACAAATGTGCCTTACCTTAAGTGAAAATGACCACAACACAATGATTATGACCAGATCTAAAAGCACTTTTGAAAGCAAGTGTATTTCACTTTTTCAAATTTCTTAAATAAAAACCAGTGTTTGTGATAAAACATCAGAATAAAGGCAAAATGATTTGGAATTGGAGCAATAGAAATGTTTTGTGCTTTTATCTTTCTTGTCTTTTTTTTTTAACATCTTTATTGGAGTATAATTCCTTTACAATGGTGTGTTAATTTCTGCTGTATAACAAAGTGAATCAACTATACATATACATACATCCCCATATCTCCTCCCTCTTGTGTCTCCCTCCACCCTCCCTATCCCACCCCTCTAGGTGGTCACAAAGCACCGAGCTGATCTCCCTGTGCTATGCGGCTGCTTCCCACTAGCTATCTATTTTACATTTGGTAGTATATATAAATCCATGCCACTCTCTCATTTCAAGGAAGGACAAGGAAGCTTGTCCTTCCCCCTCCCTGTGTCCTCAAGTCTTTCTTGTCTTCTTGCTTTAAGAATATAGGAATCAGAAATTAAATCACAATACCTCCTTGTGCTAAAGATAAGCTTATTCCAGATTCCATACACACTCCTTATGTTGAAGTCCTTATTTGACAGATGTCTGGTGTCTTTATATAAAAATGACTTATGTTTCAGAGAATTAATGAATGTTCTGCAAAACCATTGGAGGCCAGTAGGTCTCTATTTGCTTTCATGGTCTACTACGGACTGGTTATGAGTCCTGAGATGTACCTTTAAACATTCTGAGCCCATTTTCATGCCTGTACAATAGGAATAAAACTCCCTAACCAGAGGAGCTACTGTGAAAATACCAGGCTAGTGGTATATTTTTATAAGACATATTTTTTTAAGTTTTTACATTTACTATAAATATATCTTGACTCTATCCCTTTCTCAGAACCAGTTTTAATTTGTGAGTGGAATTTCTGACTGTGTGGCCTGGATTGTTAGTTCTTATAAGGCTACTTGCAGTAACTCCCACATGTTTCACAAACTGCAGTGTAGTCAGTGACAAAAAGGTCTCTGGGACGCTGCTCAGTTAGCCTCACAACACCCCTGACCTCTGATTGTCAAGATACCGTGTTCCACAATAAAATTTCTAAGATCATTCAGTTTTAAGCTTTTTCTTCATCTGGGGAGAATAGGGTAATACCTGGTATTGTTGTCCATTCTTTATGTGTAGATAATGGGAAGAGATGATCCCAAGACCACATACTTAAATTCTCCCAAGTATTGCTTTCTGAAGCCTCCTGTGTGCCTTGGATGTAAGTCAATACATATTTCTTTTTTTTTAAGTATATACACACTTCCTTCTAATATATAAGTCAATTGATACTTCCTTTCCCATAGAAATTCCTTACTATTTCCTCATGTTTACCCTGTTTAGGTTCCAAATTGGAAGATGCTAAACTCTAAGTTTATTAAACTTTGAGTGTTCTCACATTTCTGTTGGCTACTGTTTCCTAATAAGGAATGAAAAAATGTGTGCTTTGCTTTTCCTTTGGCAAGAAGGTCATCTCTACTTAGACATGTCAGCAAGAGCTAGCCAACTGGGTCCCATTGCCTGGATATGGTTGCTGGACGCAGATCTTTAGAACCAGGATGCAATATCACAGAGTAGGGAAGTCCAGAGCTTTGAGATTGAGGACAAGCCTGAATGACCCTGGATCTTAAAAGCATGTAGGTTCTATCACCTGTTCCACTGAGTTTGTCTCTTAATGGCTGTTTATGTTTAAATAATAGCAAATAAATATGTTTGAGGCTTTCCTACAACTTGATTATCTGTCTTCTGAGACAAGGTATTCAAGGGTGAGACTGACTGTGAAACATATTGTAGAAATTAACTCCATTAAGAAAGAAATTCATCTCAACTGATCTGGGCTGAGTTTCTATGTTTGTCTTATTTGTTTTAAGCTCCAAATGTTGTGTCTGTCATGTAAAAGGGAAGGTGGATGGAGAACTGACCTAGATTCAGGATTAAAGCAGAAGTGAGTGTCCGAACAGAGCTGGTATTCTGTGGTTTAACGTTTCCTTCTTCATTTAAACTTTGCTTTCTGTAATATTAAATATGTTTTTTTTTTTTTTTTTTGCGGCACGCAGGCCTCTCACTGTTGTGGCCTCTCCCGTTGCGGAGCACAGGCCCCGGACGCACAGGCTCAGCGGCCATGGTTCACTGGCCCAGTCGCTCCACGGCATGTGGGATCCTCGCGGACCGGGCCACGAACCCACGTCCCTTGCATTGAGCAGGCAGACCCTCAACCACTGCGCCACCAGGGAAGCCCTAAATACGGTCTTTATCTAATGCCCTTGATCGTTCATTAGGATGCATACCAAATACAAAAAAAATTTGTCTTTTTAAAAATATTAAATTTGGTTTAAAACAATCCTTATTTTATTAAAATATATGAATAAATAGGGGCAGTTTAACAAAACAATTTAAACCAAGAAGGTAATTTTTAAGTGATTATAATACTGCAGTTTTTAAAATATTCATGAAATAGTGTTTTAAAATGGATTTAATTGGGCTTCCCTGGTGGTGCAGTGGTTGAGAGTCAGCCTGCCAATGCAGAGAACACGGGTTCATGCTGCGGAGCGGCTGGGCCCGTGAGCCATGGCCGCTGAGCCTGCGCGTCCAGAGCCTGTGCTCCACAATGGGAGAGGCCACAACAGTGAGAGGCCCACGTACCGCAAAAAAAAAAAAAAAAAATGGATTTCATTATTTTAAAATATTTGATTAAATTTATATCTGGCTTGTATAAATATTAGCTTGAGAATATGCAGGTATATTTGACTTCTTATAATCGGTAGATAGTGCATATAATCTTAAGACAGAATGGAAATAAATTATTTTGTTTTTCTTGTTACAATTATGAGTAATAAAGAAAACTTTTATATTATTATGGAATTAAACCCCTTTGTCTTTGGACAAGACACCAAACCTTTTAGATGTTAGGGTGCCATGAAACAGGTGAGTGCTCCAGAGCACTAAATAACGCAAGACAAATTGCACAAATCATTTTCTTTTTTATTTTTTAATTTTAAATAATTCCAATGAAAGTTCTTTAAAAAAATCTTCCAGTGGAATACACCATACATATTTTGTGTTGTTAAAAATGTGTATCTGCATATAAAATTCTTATAAGTAAAATTTCTGTAAATAAAATCCCTATGAGTGAAACACTTTGTATATATGATTAGTTTTATCTTTGTCTATTTTGATTCTTGATTGCTAATGACCATTCATCCTTTATCCACTGGACAAATAGTTAATATTACATAAAACGATTAAGTGTAATCATGTATGCCTCTATTTATATGCACTCAGTGGTAAATCATTTGGTGATGTGTGAAGATAAGAATATCTTTTAAATTCTGTAGAAGTAATCACTTAAACTAGTTTGCAATTTCATCTTTTCATGTATATTGAGCTACATTTACATAGCTATAAATATAGATACACATCTTTTAGAAAGACACATCTGTATATTAAGCAAAGTCATTATGATCATAGGAATATTTCTTTGTGTGTATGTGTGTGTGCATGTGTGTGATTTCAGTAAATCAAAATCTACCATAGGGTGATCAACTCCATTTTCTGAAATTATATAGATATAACTAAATTTTAGCCATCATTATTATAATCAGATGATATAATCTCCATAATTGTATTTAGTGTGGACCTGCACCTGTTTTCTACTCCAATGATTTTCCTCATCCGTGAGTTGACTGTTATCAGAAATTCCCTACCATGCAAAACATTTATTAAATGTCTGCTTATTTCAGCATTCTTTTCAAGGTGTGATGATGGATAAGAAGGAATTTAAGTCATGTTCCCTGTTTTCAAGGAGCTTTAGATATAATAGGTAATGTTTAACTATTATAATATAATCTGCAGAGTACTCTGGAGGCAGCCACTACAATTTTATCAATAAAATATTTACGGAGACAGAAAAATCATAAAATATTGTTCCATTCTCTTCAATCTATATCCACTGTATATAAAAGGAATTTCAGTTGGACTCAATGAAATCTACATATGTTTTTAATTCATGGTCTTCTAGGCTTAGCCTCATAATATCAAAGAGAAATTGCATTGGATTGACTTAAATAACATGGAAAACTTTATTCAAGAACATTGCAAAAGGGAAAAGATACTGAACTCCCTTCAAAGGCAGGAAAGTTTAAAAGCACTGGGGAGAAAAGGGAACACTCCTGCACTGTTGATGGGAATGTAAATTGATACAGCCCACTATAGAGAACAGTATGATGGTTTCTTAAAAAACTAAAAATAGAATTACCATATGACCCGCAATCACACTACTGGGCATATACCCTGAGAAAACCATAATTCTAAAAGATACATGTAACAAAATGTTCATTGCAGCACTATTTACAATTGCCAGGACATGGAAGTAACCTAAATGTCCATTGACAGATGAATGGATAAATGTTGTACAACAGAAACCAACACAACATTGTAAAGCAATTATACTTCAATAAAGATATTTTAAAAATAATAAATAAATAAATAAATGAAATAAAAGCACTGGGGTGAACTAATAGAAAGCATGAACGACTTTAGGTGGGAGGCCGGTCCATTTGTTAAGGTGATCTGTGTTTACCATTTGGCACTTATTGAAGTAAGGCTCCTATCCTTCCACAGAGAAAGGGAGATAGACACCTTATCTGTCTTGATGATTATATTTCAAAGGAGTGGCTCCCAGGTTTTCATGAAAGACTATCCTGGGTTGTAGAAAACTTTTATCTCAATGGAACAGAGAAAGACTTTACAATTGCAAGGTCTCTAAGGTTGATGCTCTAAGAAGAGTAGAGAGTGGCCTAAGTCAGGAAGAAAACTGTCTAAACTTTAATCTAGCTGAGTCAATGATTAGGCTGTCTTGGGTAATGATGTAGAGAAGGAGTCTATCAATCTGTCTATCTATCTATGCATCTCCCTATCTATCTATCTGTCTAACGATTTACCTATCATCTATCTATATCTATCTATCTACTTCCCTGCCTACCTATAGGAGTCAAAGGATACAACTTTAAAAAATCAAGCAAAGAATTTATAAAAAGTATATAGACTATAATGGACATTCAAAATAATCTTCATGTAGTGTCTTTAATTCATTCAGAAAACCAATCTTTTCTCCAAAGATTACAGAAAATTGGAAGCAAAACAAACTACTCAAAAGTCTGATTATTTTCCCACCCTTATGGCTCAGAACCCCAGAACTGATTGCTAGATATAAGAAACTGTCAACTGCTTCAAGAATAAACTTCAGCTTATTAGCATGGTACATATGTTCTTGGGAAATAGTACCACTCCTCCCAGAGTAGGACAATGCAGTCTGCAATTCCTTGCAACTTTGTGGATACCCCATGCCTTAGAATGTGTTGGTCCATTTTTTTTTACCTCTTTTTGGCATATATGGTAAAAGCTTACCCTTATTTCATAACCTCACTTTAATATCAATTCTTTCTCAAAAATATTGTCGAGATATACTGCTATCTATACAGACTATCATTATTTTTTCTGTGTTAACACTGTACCCTTTGTACATAATTCTCTTATTACACTGATTATGTTATGCATTTACAGAGCTTCCTCTTTGAGGGTAATGGTGATCTATTATTTATCTTCCAATCCACAGCAATGAGTAGAGTTGCAAACATATAACATTTAATAAATACTTGTGGAATGGATGAATGAACATATAAATCATTAATGGTTAATATGAAGAACAAATGGAATCACATATATGAAAATATTTGAAAATTAAATTTATACCTTCATGTGGTAATGAATTTATAAAAACATAAGCAGTGGTACAATTTCAGCCACTATTGTGATTTGTCTGCATATATTTCCTTATAGATTGGATCTTGAAACATAATTATAGGAAGCAAGTAGTACAGGGCTATTTCTGATGAATGAGGGAATGAAAGTCAAAATAGGAATCTCTCTAGAGAAACATTACTTTGAACAAAGCACCAGGAATAAAAATCCTGGGAGATTTCTATTTGGGAAGAAAACTGTTAGGACATTACTCAGTGTAACATTTTATAAATAAATCTGGTCAATTCCACAAAATATATAATTCATATATACCAAGGCAGTATCATTGCAATGCAGAGGAGAAAGAAATCAAGACCTGAGACTGTCTTGCAATGACTATGAAATTATCAAGTAGAGTACTTCCTACCACTGCAGAGGACACTGAGATAAAATCTTGTCATTACTGAAGGAATGAACCACACATGCATCTTTTTGGGTTCTACCAACACTGGCATCAGCCCCCGAACTCAGTATGAAGGATGATATCACTCATCCTTGCTTTCTTACTGCTTTCTGACAATGCTATCCTTATCACACATGCCAACACTAGCAGAACATGAAGAAAATTAATGCCAGCCCCAAAAGTCGTTATCATGTTTACTAGATTTCATTTCAAAGTCACAGCTACAGCCTGCAAAATGCCCATGCAGCACCTTCTAAAAGACTTTTAAGGCTAATTTCATCATGCCTAACATTATTATTTGCTGCTGTTTGTCATTTTCCAGTTAGCATGAAAGTTGCTTTTTTAATCCATCATGTACTCGATTGTGACATACTTGCTCATTTCAACTTTTCTCCTTTTACTCTACATTTCATGACTTCTTTCCTTCTCCAACCTTCCACTAATCTCTTGAAATGCCCATTCTATGACCAATCAGCACTATATCCACAACCCCATTCTCTGAACACTTCCTTCACCTTATTGCTTTAAATAAACTCTGACCAGGGAGTTTCCTGGTTGTCTAGTTGTTAGGATTCAGTGCTTTCACTGCCATGGTCTGGGTTCATCCCTGGTTGGGGAACTGAGATCCCTCAAGCTGCAAGGCATGGCCAAAAAAAAAAAAAAAGCAAAAGACTTACCATTTCCAAATGACACTGCTTCTTCCATAATAATCACCAAGTGAAAATATTAACTTATTCACATCCTTCATAATTCAGAGCAAGAGTAAAGATGGTGTCTTTTACATTCACTACTGCTTCCATATCACTTCTCCTCTACCCAGAATATAAAGGAAAATGTATTTTTTAGCACCTTATCATCAATACTGGATTATCAACTTCCCATCCTATAAATCATTGATGACTTGGGTATGGATGACACATTAGATCCTGACAATATTGCTGTTGCATGTGATGTTCATTGATAATCCTTGAATACCCTGGCCTGTGGGTTTGGCAGCTAGGATTTTTCACATCACATTTTCCAGTGATTTTCTCCTCACCATCCTCACTAACTGATTACAGTAATGATAATTTATATTTTTCTTAAAAAATAGAGTCACCAATCTATAATTTAAACACCACACTATGCAGTACAACTCTTTTTCTGCATTCCCATTGGCTTACTCAAGTACTCCAAATCAGTTTTTCTTCTTCCTTATTACACTGGAAAACATTGACTTCTCCCATCTAATCTTTCTATAGTGTTTATCCCCAACCCCATTTAGCAAACATTGCATGATTTATCTTGTCAATTGCTCCTGTGGATGATTTCATTTTATTGTATCTCTGATGTCACATCACATGCAACTGCCAAAATTCTGACCCTATAAAAAACAGTGAAGGGTGTAAGAATCTTGTTTTTGAAGAAGTTAGACTACATGTATTTCTACCTTAGACTAATTATAATTTGGAGAACTATGAATAGTTCTTAAGACATTTGTAAGCCTCAGTTTGCTCAGCCACCAAATGAGAATAATAACAGTAGATACTTCGTAGAACTACTATAAAAAGAAATAATTCAGTAAAAGGTTTTATCAAGTGCCTACAAAGTATTTCATAGTTTCCACTATCATCATCATTGCAGTTATTGTTTTTATTTTTGTCCGCTTACTCTGTCATTTCATATGATAGAATAGAGTCAGAGTTTAAATTTATGATCATTTTAAATTTATGGTCATCAACTTAACTGTTTTTTCAGTGATGATTCACAATGTTACTATATTTCTTTTTTTACCCTTGCCCTCTCAAGGAAACTAATTTTCCAATTCTGTCTACTGTCCTCCAAGCCCTTATTACTTCTAACTCTGCCCATTTTTATCCTCATAACCTTACAGTTTATTTAAAAATACAAATATAAACTAATATGTAAGAACATCCTTTTCTCTCACCCTGAAATCTCCAAACCTATAAGAATAAACATGGATCTAATGGTATCACTAGATTTGGTCAAAAATCTTTCCTACTAGGCTATTAGCTGCGAGATGTCAGTGAATGTTTCTGTTCTGCTCTTTACTCCATCCTGACAGAGTAGCATAGTGCCTAACAAATAGGATTATGACATTTTAAATCAATAAGTAGGAATTTTATTTATCTTATTTTATGAATTATCACAATCTTAGGAAACAGCAAAATTTTATATAGCTCTTGTGGACTGAATTATGTCCCTCTAAAATGCGTATGTTGAAGCTCTAATTCCCAATTTGACTATATTTAGAGATAGGGACTATAAAGGGATAATCAAGGTTAAATGAAGTCATAAGGGTGGGTTCATAATCTGTTAGCAATGGTGTCCTTAATAAGAAGAGAAAGAGACACCAAAGAGCTCTCTCTACTTACATGTGTACAGAAAAAAAGGTGATATGAGGACATACCAATAAGGTGGCCATCTACAAACCAGGAAGAGACATTTCCTCAGACACCAACACTGCTGGCACACTGATCATGATTTTCCAGCATCCAGAACTATTTTTTAAGCTATCCAGCTTGTGGTATTTGATTTTGGCAGACCTAGCAGACTAATAGAGTAGCTTTTTAACAACAACAAAAAAAACTATTCTAACTTCCTTTGGAAATTTAAAGTTTATTTAAACATTTACAGTTTTCATCACTTTATTTGATGTTTGATGGCAACTAAAAGTATTATTGAAAACCATGGGAAATTTGTGTCACATTATATTTGTTCTGAATTAGTTTCCTGGTAAAGACATTATATGGAGAATGTGTGGATTGTATGGTGTCCAAATGATACTCAGTTTTAAAAACAACTGATTCCTGATTTGTATGGGAAAGAAAGAACATGGACACAGAAAAGTAACTCTTTTTCCCTTATCATTACATCAGAAAATCTGTATGTGTGTTGAGTTAGGAAATAAGATTTTTTTTTTAAAATGATTCCAGTATGTATGTGTTTAAAGAAGGCTGACAACTAAAAAAGTAAACCAGAACTTCCCCAAACAACCAAAACTTAAAGAGACCATTTGAGGACTAGAATGCTCCAGGGACATTTGTGAATCTGCCTACTGGCAAGTTGATACATTATTACAGCATTACCATTACAAGTAGTGGAAGAAAAAGAAGACAATCAGCTGAATGGCTAATGGCAAATGCTCATTAACAATTTCCTAGACTGTTTATATTTGTGGAAATACATGCCTTCTTAGATAAAGTACACCCTGCCATCCTCTCCCCACTGTGAAAAACTCATTTCTACTAACTTTGTCCTCTGTTCATGTGTACTACAAGTATAGTGCTCCCAAAATTTTACATTGTCTATACTTTAGCTGTGTTCAATTCTTCTGTTCCATGCTTACTTTAAATTCTTTCAATATTAACCAAATATTCTTTTAAAAAAGATAAACCAAACTTGCTAGCAAACAGTATGATCTTTTTTTATATTTTAAGTCAGGGATTCGCAACCTCAGAGTCCCTGAAATTTGGGGCAGGATTATTCTTTATTGTGCACAATGTTCCTGTGCTTTGTAGGATGCTTAGCAGCATCCCTGGCCTCTACCCACTAATTTCCAGTAAAACATTTCCCCACATTTTGTTGAAAACTAAAAATGCCTCCAGACATTTCCTGATACCTGCTAGAAGACCGACTTATTCTTGTGTGAGCACGACTGTGTTTACTCCTTACTTGCTTTTAATATAAATTAATAATGAGTAAACGTCACTTACACAAGAGGTGTCCATTCAACTTCAGGTACTGTTCATTTTATTATCAAAATATAACTAGGTAAAATAGTCAAGTTTTTTTCTTTACGGGCACATGGTAAAATAACACAAGTTAATGACAGACTGGTGAGATCAAAGCACATAAACTTTAATTTTCTCCAAAGGTCAGCTTCCATTCTTGATAAATGCTAGTCTTTATTTTAAACAGTGTTTCATGATGCTAGGTCACATCATTTGAAGTTATATCCCATGTGTAGTAGGCTATATCCAAATGTCAAGATTAAATTTTCCAATTTGTTGCATATTTAAGTATTTCTGTTGCATATTTAGCAATAGCAAATAGACAGATAAAAAAAACACATTGGTTTATTGTCAAACCTATCTGATCATTTGGACAGCAGAAATCACTGGCCCAGGACATGATTGATATATTATTTTTCAGTTGCATCAGACCAACGTTTCAGGGATTCAATTGATTGAGGGGGAGCTGTAAAGAAAGCTGAATGAATCAGAGAACACTATTCAGTCTCAGAATGAAGAAACCTTAAAATTGAAAGAGATCTTAGTAATTATTCAACCCAAATTTGGCAATTGTTTTTCCTCACATATATTTACTCAGGAATAACTTGAGTATACCCAGACATGCTTAAAGAATCCAAAGTCTTAGTGAAACCGATTTCACAAAATTAGAAATATTACTATGTTTTCCATAGGTTTCAAATTTAGGAAACGTCTTTTCTTTTTTCTTGTAGTATAGTTGATTTACAAAGTTATGTTAGTTTCAAGTGTACAGTAAAGTGATTCAGTTATACATATATATATATATATTTGTATATGTATTCTTTTTCAGATTATTTTCCATTATACATTATTACAAGGTACTGAATATAGTTTCCAGTGCTATACAGTAGGTCCTTGTTGTTTATCTACTTTGTATATAGTAGTGTATATATGTTAATACCAAACTCCCAGTTTATCTTTCCCCCCCTTCCCCTTTGGTAACTATATGTTTGTTTTCTGTGTCTATAATTCTATTTATGTTTTGTAAATCAGTTCATTTATATCAGTTTTTTAGATTCCGTATATAAGTGATATCATATGATATTTGTCTTTCTCTGTCTGACTTATTGCATTTAGTATGATATAATCTCTAAGTCCACCTATGTTGTGGCAAATGGCACTATTTAATTATTCCATTGTTTGTATATATGCCACATCTTCTTTATCCATTCATCTGTCCATGGACATTTAGGTTACTCCCATGCCTTAGCTATTGTAACTAATGCTGCAATGAATATTGGGGTGAATGTATCCTTTGGAACCATGGCTCTCTCCAGATATATGCCTAGGAGTAAGATTGCTGGATCATATGGTTACTCTGTTTTTAGTTTTTTAAAGGAATCTTCTTAATCACCTTTAACACTAAAGCATTATCAATCATTCTAAATATTTTTGCTTGAAGACAGCAATGTTTAAGAAGTGACTTAGCAATGTTTAAGAAGTGACTTATTATCTTTCCATTGTAAAAATGTACCAGAATATTTTAAATAAAATATTTGAAAAGACTAGTATATAATCCATGGATTTGTTTTACCCTGAACATTCTCTGCAAAACAAACCTAAACAAGACAAATAAATATCTCCTCTTGAAGCATTTTTTTAACATTTTTATTGGAGTATAATTGCTTTAAAATTGGTGTGTTAGTTTCTGCTTTATAACAAAGTGAATCAGTTATACATATACATATGTTCCCTTATCTCTTCCCTCTTGCGTCTCCCTCCCTCTCACTTTCCCTATCCCAACCCTCTAGGTGGTCACAAAGCACCAAGCTGATCTCCCTGTGCCATGCAGTTTCTTCCCACTAGCTAGCTATTTTAGGTTTGGTAGTGTATATATGGTCATGCCACTCTCTCACTTTGTCACAGCTTACCCTTCCTCCTCCCCATATCCTCAAGTCCATTCTCTAGTAGGTCTGTGTCTTTATTCCCATCTTACCCCTAAGTTCTTCATGACATTTTTTTTTCCCTTAGATTCCATATATATGTGTTAGCATACGGTATTTGTTTTTCTCTTTCTGACTTACTTCACTCTGCATGACAGACTCTAGGTCCATCTACCTCACTACAAATAACTCAATTTCATTTCCTTTTATGGCTGAGTAATATTCCATTGTATATATGTGCCACATCTTCTTTATCCATTCATCTGATGATGGACACTTAGGTTGCTTCCATCTCCTGGCTATTGTAAATAGAGCTGCAATTTTTAAGTCTGCCTGTAGTATTGTCAAGTTAAAAGAAAAAGTTTATAAATATATCCTGAGAATGTTCAAGCATTTTTATAACTTGTAAAAGAAGTACACATTTGAAGTTAAAGTCTTGTCATTGAAAGCATCTACTAATCAACTACTGATATTTTTTACAGTTTATTTTAAATACACTTACTTTCAAAAAAATCATTCAAAATATTTCAGTAAACATCTCCTACTTGTAGATATGTTTAATGAATAAAATGAGGTTTAAACATTATTAATATCTGTGGATATCATGCTGAAATTACCATGATTTGCTCCCAAAACAAAGAATGACTTTGGAGAAGTGTGCCCATGAATGTCTATGTAAGACCTCAAATGCTAAAAAATATTTTTAGAAGAATCAGGACAAAATTGTTTCATACTTTTTTAAATCCTTTATGACTTTCACCTCTTACTTTCTTGTTTTACTGCAATTTCTAGGATCTCTGTCATCATATATTCTTTCAATAGAAGTGTTAATAGCGACCATCCTTGGTCTCAGAGAGAAAGTTAACAATACCTCATTGTTACGTATGTTTTTCCATGTACTTTCCCTTTTATGGCTAAGTTTTTTCTCCCAGCGGTAATAGGAGCTGGCTTATTTGTGAAGTTTTCTGTCTTGTTGATCACATGAGTTTCCATTTTTCTGTTAATGTTACAAATTATAACATATTTTAAAACAATATATTTCTCTTTTACTTATGAAATAAGCTTTTCTTTATCATCATATTTTATTCTTGTTATATACTATTGAATTTGATTTGTTAATATTTTGTTAAAAGTTTTTGCATCCATGTTTATAAGAGCTACTGATCAGATGTTTTCTTCCTGAGTTTTGTAAAGGGCTTGTCAGCTTTTGGTATGAAGGTTGTGTTGGCTACATAAAATTAGTTTTTCTTTGCTAAAATTTGGAAAAAAATTACAAAAGTAATTCTTAGTTCTTTCTTAAAAATGTAGAAAAATCTATGGGAAATTATCAGGACTTTAGATTTTCTTTTTAATTTTTTAAATAATGGATTCATTTTTATAGAATATATAACAATTTAGACTTTCTATTCTTTTTGAGTGAGTTTTAAGGTTTTTGAGTAATTTGTCTATATGGACAAGTTTATTGGCAAAACACTATAAGCAATTTTATTATTTTCATGTCTAGGATCTCTGGTGATGATCATTTGGGTTCTTTCTTTTTTTGATCATATTTTAAAGGAGTTTATCAATTTGGTTAATATGTTAACATTGTCATTTTTCTTAATTGCATTTTACTTTTCAATTTAATTGATTTCTTCTTTCACCATTATTGTTTATTTTCTTTATGTTCTTTTGTTTGGTTGATGTTCTTTTTAGAGTTTTTTTGAGATGGAAGCTTAAAGAGTGTACATTTATTCAAAATCATAATAATTAAAGACAGTAGTGTGTTGATTACTCCAATTTTCCAGTCCACTAAGGGATAGGTAATTCATGCAAAATGCACATGTTACTTCATAGAAGTTCTACAAACTACAATTAGCCTAGCTGCTACAAGAAGTAATATAAAAATATTACATTTTTTTACATTTCATTTAAGCAAACATGAAATGAAAGCTTTTTCTCATTCCATATGAAAAATATTAAGAGATCACTGCAGATATAACTTATCCAAGTGTCCCATGGATTGTATACTACAGATCCAAAGTATAAAACAGATGCAATGCTGAAGAACCTGTATGAAAAAATATCAGACATCTGGATTTGAGTTTGATAAATCAAGGCCTACATTACAAAAGTGTGACTCATGGCTCAATTTAGAAAAAAAGAATGCAACATGTAAAAAAGGAACTATAGCTCTGTAGAGAATTAATTATTGACTGGTTGATGAGATAGTGTGAAAATTACAAGAAAGCTCTGAGTGAAAATAACTAAGTATCTTTAAATAGAAAGAAACCATCATACAAGTGGAAACTTCCATTTCCTTGAAGTTTGAACACTTTCCTATTTGAAGGAAAAAAAGGAAGAACGAGATGTCCAAGAGTACAGCTCTCTTAAAGCAAGATTAACCTCTTAATTCTTACCTTTAGTTCTTTTCAAAAGATATATATACATATATATCTTATATGTATTATATATAACACATATGTACTTTTTAAAAGTTACATAACACAACATAGCACACACTTTAAGTAGAATAGAGATTGGGAGTAATTTCTCTGAATATTACTATAGGAAAAATTATAATTCTCACATGATGACAGTTAATGTAATATATTGTGAACTATAAAACTGATTAAAGCACAATGAGAAACTTACATAGTTTAGAACTAGTGTAAATTACTTGTGATCCACTTTTAAAATATATGTTGTATAATACTATATGAGATATACTGAAAGACTCACATTTATTTAGAGTAAACCATATCATGAGAGTAATATTTGAGGAAGTGTTTGATTAGGAGCAACATCATGCCTTTGAAAGAAATTTGCAGGTTTTTAAAGGAAGTCTAAGCAACCAGCTGCTAGTCCTGTATTATCCAGTAATATTTTCATTTGCTCACTGATTCTGACAAAGCAAACATTTTTCCCTTACCTTAGTGTTTTACCTTATTTCAATGGGTACAACCATTAAAATACAGATAAGAATCTGCATTGTTTATCAATTCATTAATATTAGTTTGAAATAATATATTTATTGTTCATACCACATACAGTCTTCAGCTTGTTTCTGTAGAACAATATCCATATTGCTGCCTTACATGGTTATTGAGTTACAATGTGTCACTCTGCCATGGCAACTCTCTTGGTTATACATTACAATAACAAGCCATAGGAACATGTTTTCCAAACTTCCAGTTATAAAATAAATAAGACACAACATGGTGACTATAGCTAAGAATACTGCATTGCATATTTGAAAATGGATAAGAGAGTAGATTTTAAAGATTCTTATCAAGGGCTTCCCTGGTGGCGCAGTGGTTGAGAGTCTGTCTGCTGATGCAGGGGACAGAGGCTTGTGCCCCGGTCTGGGAAGATCCCACATGCCGCGGAGTGGCTGGGCCCAGTGAACCATGGCTACTGAGCCTGCGCATCTGGAACCTGTGCTCCGCAGCGGGAGAAGCCACAACAGTGAGAGGCCCGCGTATTGCAAAAAAAAAAAAAAAATGGTCATCACATGAAGAAGATTTTTTTTTTATGTATAGTGACGATGTTAATTAGATTATACACCTGAAACAACAACACCTGACCCAGATAACACAGTGTCAGAAATCATAGAAAGAATGAATGTTAGAGTTGGATAGGCGCTAGAAATCATTTATTCAAACTCATTATTTTCTATGAGGAATGCTTTCTTTGTGCAGTAACTGACAAAGATAAAGTTCCAAAGTCTGTGATATGCCTGAAGGTTTATTGTATGTGATGGAAAAACAGATACCTTCCCACCAACCTTCCCCCCCCACACACCCCCAGTGGGAATAAAATAGGGTTCCTAAGGTTGTAAAAAAAAAATGTGTTTTAGAGTCCAAGGTCAAGTTTGTCTTTTACTAGCTTTTTGATCTTGGGCAAGTTCCTAACACTCTGGGAAAGTTATTTACCGTCTCTATCTTTTGGTTTACTTATCTGTAAAGATGAGACTAATTATGGAATCTGTTTCATAGGGCTGTTATAAGGATCAAACTACAGAGTGCAAGACAATTATTTTAAGAACTCAACAAACTGTTAAATTTTCTTTATGGTCTACCTTAAAAGACTGTATATTAAAAAAAAGTCTATATCATATAACTCATAATAATTACAGATTATTTAATAGAATTTAGTGATTAAAACCGGAAGTTATTGAATAAATCTGTCTGACTTGAAATCCTGTTTCTTTCAGTTTCTAGCTGGTTTCCTTGGTGAAATTACATAACTTCTCATGTTATTGTGATGACTACATTACTTGATTATGTATAAAAACCTTTACAATGCCTTGAATACATACATCAGTACACAACAAATATTAATATTTATTAATAGTATTATAATATCAGAATATTGATATTGATAATAATTATAATAGATTCAGCTTGGATACTAATTCACTGCTTAAACTTGGGAAGACATTTTTCTGGATTTTAGTTCTCCATCCTTGTGCTAAATGAGAGATGGGGGAAAAAAATTCCTGGTACATTAATGCTCAAAAATTCTATGGTATACTGTATCAGCTTTATTGCACAACAATGTCTATTAAGGCAACTTTACAGTGAAGCCATGGCCCATTAACATATCTCAACAAATTATGACTTATGCTATATCAAATATCTTACTAAAACAAGTTAAAATAGAATCTCATGAACACTTATGTATAAAAATAAATCAAAGGAAAGGATTTCCTCATCATAAAGTCAGTCTTACTCATTTGACTTCACATATGCTTTCTTGAGTGAGAGATAGAAATATAGTTAAAAACAGTAAGATTAAAGCAGAATTTATCCCCGTTATTAACACAAGCCCAAGGAAAAAAGTATATTTCTTAGTGACTAAAATAGAAAAAAAAAAATACATAAGTTGCTCCTGTAGACTTTTATCCTATCCAAATGCATGGAAATGTCCATGTGCGTGTTCAGGGTACCGGAGGACTGTTAGTTGACCTTCAGCAATCTGGTGCACGCTAATTGGAAGCCAAAACTTGAGGCAGCATCTGGGGAAGTCAGGACATTGCATATGCAGTCCACCCACAATGAAGGAGAAACCAAAAGTTAAGTGTTTTTGCTCACCCACTCCATGCTGAGCCAAAGGGAATAGTTGCTAGGAGTATTTTGCATCCAAATAGAACCACCTCTTTGTTTTTGTGTGGTCGGGGTGGGGGGGGGCGACGACGGCAGGATTCATGAAAGCTGAACTCTGGCAGTTCCCAGAGCTAGATGACTCAGGAGCCAGTCCTACAAGTGGTAACCATAACAGTTGGGGTGCAAGATGTGTGGACACACTGTTTCCAGGGAGAAGCTAGAGACATGGTTTTGCTTTTGGTGCCACCTGGGGGGAGACAGCAGGGATCCAGCTCGCCAGCTCTATAAGGCTACTGGGAGGATCCTAGTCAGCTCCCATATGCAGGCTGATTAGAGGCCAGAAGCTTATGTAGCAGCTAAGAAAGCATGTAGTCAAATCTCTTCCAGGGAGAAACTGGGAGATTGGTGTTTTTGCCTGTTGCCCTTGCACTGAGCCCAGGCGTATAGCCTTGAAGTGTGCTCTCATGCCCATTTAAACTTGCTTCTTTTTTTGTTATAGCAGTGCTGTAAGTCTCCTGAATGCAAACTCTGTTAGCTGTCAGTGCTAGGTGATTTGGGAGGCCTATCCTTCAGGTAGTTTTCCGTAGCTAGTAAAACATGAGCAGGTCCACCACATCCTGGAGGTGGTCATCTTTCCCTCCCCTGCTTGGACACTGTTAATCAGAGCACATCCAGAGATCCTCCTTCTTCTAGTCAAGGACCACCAATAATTTTCCAACCTTATATCAGGACCAAGCAACATAAAACCACCAGCACAACTTGGTGCAGGCACACCAAGACCTAAAATGTGACTCAAAGTAACCTGGGGTTCATTAGGTCATAATTATAATAAATTAGCTTTGCAGTTTTTGCCCCCCACCCCCACCATGGGTGATTACAGGTAAATGCCTGCACAGTAAGGGAAAAGATATACAACCTAAAACTGTCAATCAACTTGTCAGTCAAATAACCTAGGATGTGGGGAGGGACTGCAACTACTCTAAAAAACCCAACCCTACCCTCTCTGCAGGACTGCTTCTGGTTTCCAGACAGCCCACTCTCTGCCTTTCTTGAGAGTGTACTCTTGCTTTGCTTGATAAAACTCCTGCTGCTTGAAACTGCTCTATGTCTCTTATCTGAATTATTTCCCTTAAGAGGACAAGAACCAAGGAAATCACCATTCTGTCAGTAACAGTAGCAACCATAAGGGTTGGGGCACTAGATGTGTGGACAAGCTCCTTTAAAGGAGAAGCTAGCAACTTGGTTTTAAATATTATTGTAGTGAGTGGGATGGAGAGGGTGGAGAAATGTCTCCCTAGCTCTTTTGTGCTCTGGAAATAATTCCAGTCAACCCCTAGATGCAGGCTAATTAGAAGCCAGAAAACTTCTAGTCATCCAGCACCTGGGAAAGAATGTCATCAAACTCCATCAAACTCCTTTTGGGGGAGAACTGGGAGACTGGCATTTTTGTCTGTTCCCTTGGCACTGAGCCAGGAGCAGTAGCTATGCTGAGCACTCATACACCTGTTTAAGAAATTCTATTTTTTTACTATAGCCCATTGGGACTTGTGAATGTAAGCCCTGTTGACTATCAGAGCTGGGTGATTTGGGGGTCTGTCCCTTGGGTAGAAGTCTTAAAAGATGGGATGCTAGTTTACCCAAAATCTTTCCTCTTCAGAGAGAAGCTGGAAGTTGAGGATTCCCTTCCAA
The DNA here is from genome assembly GCF_005190385.1 of Monodon monoceros. Lineage (NCBI taxonomy): Eukaryota > Metazoa > Chordata > Mammalia > Artiodactyla > Monodontidae > Monodon > Monodon monoceros. Next base: position 47,283,856 of record NW_021703785.1, on the reverse strand, counting down.
CTGTAAGTGAAACGGAGTCCCACTAAAACTGAATTCCCTTGTCAAGTTTATGATTAATCTCTGTATCTAAAGCTTTATTCCCTTTCTTGTTCTGCCCCTGTTCCCTTCAGGGCTGAGGAGTATCAAAGAAAAGGGGGGATTGAAACCAAGCAGGACCTTCCAAGACCTTCCCAGGTACAAAAGCCCCTCCATGCCCCCTCTTTCTTATTTGTAGACAAAAGCAGTTTAGTCTCAGGGCTTCCTAGAGTTCAAAAGAGAAGATTCAAGCAGTTAATGATTAGAACAATAGAGTCACAAGACTCCTAGTTTCTACCGAAGGCACATAGATAACAATCTGATGCATATCTTTGAGTTGTTCAGCAGACACTAAAACCATCCACTATGGAGGATGGTGACTACATCCTGACCACAAGCATGTAGATCCCAGACTGATTAGAACCAGGAGGTGAATGATGGAGGTTCCTGAAACATGACCCTGTTACCTCACTACCAACCAGTCAGAAGAATGTCCACAAGCTGATCAGGTATCCTATGACCCTCTTCCCTAACAGTGTACTTAAAAACCTTTGCCTAAAAACCACTAGGGAGTTTGTGTCTTTTGCGAATGAGCTTCCTGTTCTCTTTGCTTGGTTCATTGCAAATAAATGCTGTACTTTCCTTCACCTAGTGTCAGTAGATTTGTTTTGATGCACGTCAGGAAGCAGACTCAAGTTCAGTTTAGTACATAAGGCTCTGAGATGGGATTGGGGTTTATGGCAAGAGTGTGTCTCAGCCTTTCATCTCCATTTTAATGTATTTTCTCAGTTGCCCAATGAGTAGGAGTCATTCAACTAGTTTCTGGATTTCTTGCAGAGGAAATTTACCCATTGTAGCTGTATATTTGGCACAACTGTAGGAGGAGGAAGATTCAGGGGCCTCCCATTGGGCCATGTTGGTGACATCTATCCTTAACTCTTGTAAGATATTCAGTTTGATGATGATTGTTTTTGCCAGTAGAAATAGAAATGAGATCACCATTCATACATAAATGTGTATTTTACAACTCTTATAAGAATTATTCAAGATCGGTATGAAAATAATTTTTAAACTAGAGAACATGTCTCTAAACAGACATACCTTCTTCCTTGCCTTTCATTTCAAAATGAAGTTAGATGAAAAAAAAAAAAATCTCAAGTCCATAATTTAAATTGTTGTGAAAAAAGATATAATGTACACTTAAATTGGGCAAAAGAAAATTGAAAACTTAAAACATCAAAAGACAATTATAAACCTTTATTGAAGTTTAATTATATAAGAGATTCATGTTAGATGTTTTTTATCAACTCGTTAAATATGTTTTAATTCTGTACTTACAAATATAAGGAATAGATTTCCTTTCTAACATAGGGTGCTTGGGGAAATAACAAAGTAATAAGACAGTGTTTGAAGGAAAGTTCATTTAAGAAATTAAATTACCCAATATAATAAATTTCACACTGAGTGACATTTGAGCAATACACCATAATACTTAAGGTGGTATGTAGTTATTGTAAATTAATTTCTACTCTGGTTATTTTGCTAATTTATCTTGTTTAGCAAAATAACAGCAATATACCAGAGAACTGCTAAAAATTTGTCATTGATTGATTGATTGATATTTTAGCTATGTTGCAGTTGTAACACCATCATATACCTGTTGTAAGTATTTTTATTAGATTTTGTATGTGCAAGGGTGTTTCATAATAATTTGGTAAATAAACAGTAGCTTCAAATCTAAAAAGAGTTTATCACTTTGCCCAGGATATATTCATTTCCATTCATATCTCTTCTTTCTTTTCATCCCAGACAAGTTGCAGGAGAAACTCACAGTTCCTTGTTTCATATATATGATTCTGTGTATCAGCATGCAGTAGTATCTTAAGTCAATGCATTTTCTAAATCAATGTAAACCTAGGAAACTAAATAAAGTAATATTAAACCTTGCAAAATGACGGATCTTGGTGAGAATAATAAAATCACATTTTTACTGTTTATGAACAAATTTTTTACCTCTAACATATCAATTTTACCCCCTGTATATTCAGGTTTGCTTTTCTCTGTCACTTACAATTATTATTTAAATAAATAAACATTTAGAGAAAAGTGTGTGAAATCATGATATTTCACATATAAAGAGAAGAAGTAGGAATAAGGTGGTGGCATAAGTTTGAATATTCCATTTTCCTCCTGGATATCATACAGTAAAAGAAAAACTCCTCAAACTACATCTTCAGCAAAACTAGAAGACTTGGATGATTAAAAAATTTAAATTACTTGAGACTACAGTCAAATTTACTGATAGCAGCAAAACTGATGGATGGTAAGCCACAAAGGTATAAAGGGACAGAGAATGCAGAGGCATCTAGCTGTGTTAGATCCAGAAGTCAATATCAGGCAAATGTTTCTACCAAGAAAAGAGACCCCACCCTACACAGTGAACAGCTCTGAACAGAGCTGAGTCTTAAGAGGACATCATGGCTGGTGGAGTTGGAAAATCAAGGTTTGGTGAGGGACTGGGTGTAGGGTGGGGGGGCAAAAATTGAAGTGGCAGACCTTAGAAATGGAGTGGTCATTTTGGAAGTCTTAGGTAGAACCAGCTAATAAATGAATGGGGGAATTCAGCACTGAATCTAGAGTATTCCTGAAACAAGTATGTTTTGGGAACAGAAGAGGTGTAACTACATAAAGAAGCAATATTTCAGTGAAACAATCCATGTCTGTGGGTACAGAAAAAGAAGCCCTTAAGCTGATTAAACTAATAAACAAGACTTCATTTCACCCTCTGTCATGGGAACCTCCTGCTAACAACTGATATAGCAAAATACAACTCATTTAAATAACAGTAAAACAAATATAAACATAGTATGCATACAAAGATACCACAAAAAAAGCAATATGAAAGAATGCAACAAATTCTTGAACATATACTTGTGATTCTGAAAAAAATGTTATAAAACAGGGAAAACTTATAACCTCATATTTAAACTTGAATTTAAAACCATCAGAAAATGTCAACAATGAAAGACAACTGGAAACAATAAAAATAAAAAATCAATGATATATCTAGACAATAAGATGTATTGATCAGATATCATGAAGGAAAGGCATAGAAGAAAAATATACATCTTTAACAGAAAGGCCACAGGTACCCCAGTGAACATAAGGTGAAAATATACCATAAAACTTTTAATATGACGTATTTTTCACTGGTCAAAAGGAAAAAAAAATGTAAGGGACAAAAATGATTAATAAAGTAGTAGAAACTATAGAAGACAGGCAAAGGGAAAACAACAGATGGATAAGTATAATTCCTAGAAAGAAAAGCTAAAACAATGGAACAAAACTTTAGAAACATTCCCGGCTTTAAAAAAAAAAGAGAGAAAAACCTCTGAATTCAGATTGTCAAGGATATATAATTTCACGTAATAGTTACCTAAATGTGTCAATAGTTTGATATATCTTTCTAAATTTATTGGCATTTCAGACAATAAATTATTTGGGCAAACTACAACAAAAAACAACGTTCTTATAAAGGAAAGAAAATCAAGTAAGCATTAGAATTCTCCAAGTAGTAGTCAGTGAAAAAAAATTACAAAATTCTCAAAGAGAGAAAGGATGAAAAAAACATTCTTTATCCAACAAATTTCTCCTTCAAATACAAAATTTCCAAAGAATTTGGACATTGAAGAACTCAGGAAATATTGATTTTAGCCTTACTAATGAAGTTAGGACAAAAGTACAAACTCCAGCCAATCAAGAGGTTACAGGAAATATTAGGCAAAATCTAAAAAAAGCAAAATAATGTGTAAATATAATATATTTAATCACTGTATTGGTCAAAGTTCTCCAGAGAAATGGAAGAATAGGAGATAGATAGTTAGATAGACAGATAGATAGATAGATAGATTTATTACAAGAATTGGCTTATCTAATTATGGCAGTCCAGAAGTTATCTGCAAGCTAGAGAACCAAGAAAGCTGCTGGTGAAATTCAGTTCAAGTCCAAAGGCCTGAGAACCAGGACTGCTCATGTCTCATGGCAGGAGAAGATGGGTATCTTAGCTCAAGCAAGAGAGTAAATTTATCCTTCCTCCATTTTGTTCAATTCAGAACCTCAGTGGGTTGGGTGATACCCATCCACATTAGTTAGAGTGATCTTCTTTACTCATTCTGCCAATTCAAATACTAATGTCTTTCCAAAACACTTTCACAGACACACCCAGAAATAATATTTTACCAGCTCATTTAGCTCTGTCAAGTTGAGACATAAATTTAAACATTACAATCACAGAGCTACACAGAAATTATTCAACTGGCAAAAGGAGAATGAGTAAAGAGAAAAATGCAGAAAGTTGGATAAAATCTGTATAAATTGTAATGGGTTGAGAAGACAGGAAAGTTACCTTAGTGGTGAGAATCAGAATTCTCATTAAATACTATACACAAACACACACACATGTGTCTTGGTGAAAGAGTATGTCAAATTAGGAAAAGCGGTTAAGGGATTAACTTTGCAGAGGCTTTAGAATTAGAAAAATCAAGAAAGAGAGAGAGACAGGAAAAGAAGAGGGAAGGGAGAGAAAGGAAGGAAGGGAGGGAGGGAGGAAGGGAGGGAGGGAGGGAGGAAGAAGGAAGGATAAAGAAATCACTTCAGTCCATGAAACTAATTTCTATATGAAAAGAATATCCAAATATATGGGGACTACAAATAGTGAAATATAAGTTAATTTTGCTATGGTGAAATGTATTTTAATTCAAATAATAGATTAATTAAAAGATAACACTAGGGTTTCCCTGGTGGCACAGTGGTTGAGAGTCTGCCTGCCGATGCAGGGGACGCAGGTTCATGCCCCGGTCCGGGAAGATCCCACATGCCACAGAGCGGCTGGGCCCGTGAGCCATGGCTGCTGAGCCTGCGCGTCCGGAGCCTGTGCTCCGCAACGGGAGAGTCCACAACAGTGAGAGGCCCGCGTACCACAAAAAATATATATAATAAATAAATAAAAAAGATAACACTAACTCAAACTTTGCTATCTTGTCATAAACCAGACTACTAATCTCTGAGAATTGCAACATATATGTAGGAAATATCTTTACATACTTAATGTAGTTCAATACACATTTCTTGATAACAACTACATGCCAAGCAATGTTTTAAACATTGGAGATACAAAACTTAACCGTATTCTTCCCACTGTTGAAAGCCAACAACTATTAAAAGAAAAAAAAAAAAAAAAAGCATTTAAAAAGAGAATTTTAACATAGCATATACTAAGACAGAGTTTTCCAGAATAATTCAAAGTACTCAGATTGTGAACAGTGAGAGCTGTTAAGCCTGAAATTAGAGGTTAGAAATATTATGAGTGCAGAGTATGGTGAATAATTCCCTGTTACTAGAGTCAGAAGATAAACAAAGCAGAGTAGGTAAGTTGGTTGATGGAAGATATTTTTCAGGCAATGAAAACTTTTGAAAAGTAGATGATGGTACTATTAACATATCAGCTTTACATGAGAAATCATACTGTAGGTGAATACAGAGACTTCTACTTTAGAAAAGTTATTTCATTAATATATCTGTGGAAAAACCAAGTAGTAAAATTCAACTGGAATTTGACTCTAGGCAATTGATGCTACGGAGATTAATTTGGCCTAAAGAAATAGAGATGGGGCCATCAACATATAGAGCAGTTTCATACTTTTTTCTACTTAATTCTCAAGATATGCCTATAAATTAGGCACTAGCATCTTTGACAGATGAGAGCCAGTCTTTGAAATATGAAGTGATACATGTAAAGTCACACAGCTAATAAGTAGAGCACTGGGATTTTTCCCTCCAGGTTCCTGATTCCAATCTCGTATTCTTTTCCTTACCAAGACTTCCTCTCCAGATAGACAGGACAAGACATTGTTTTGTAAAGTTAATGTGGGAATTAAACTATATTTATTCATCATCAGAAAAACATTCTATGATTCTGTTTTAGTTAAATAGATTTAGAGAGAGACTCAATTCTATTGCATCTCCACTTTCTGGTTGAAGGGATGCTGTAAGATTACTACACACCCAACTGATAATAGGTTATGGCATTATATTATCTACAAAACTGAGTAAAATGTTTTCTTACTTTTGAGCACAAAATTATTGGTGATGTATGTCAACACTTAGGTATAAAAGTAGGCTTATTTTCCCCTCAGTTTAAGCCTTGTATATAATCAAGCATTTTGAAAACAAAGTAAAATCAACCCACCTGGACCTATACACAATCTGTTTTTCCCTAGGGCCACACAGTTTCAGTGTCTCTTACACCTGCTTTCATTTGTGTTCCCAGTCTATGGTGGGTTGTAAAAATACAGGGTCTGGAGCATATGTAACCTGATAGATGTAGAAAGGTTGAATTGGGAATAGGAAATAAGTGGTCACCATTTAATAACATAGTCATTCAAAAGAATTACCACTGTAATCTGAATTGCATTTCTTATATAAATGCTATGCTACAAGTATTATTTATTATCTCAGTATCATGCCTTTATTAGCACATAGAGTTGACTTTCTAATGGTACAAGTTTATTGGCAGTGAGGAGCTTCAGAATGTAAAATCTTACTGTGTGTGTTTTGTTCTTCTCATGTAATTTATTTATATTTTTTTGTAAATTTAAAGTATTAAGAATGAATTTAAACAGCTACAAAAAAGGAAGATTCTAATAAATCAGTTGTTTTCATGAAAAGATGAGCTTCATTCTTTGTTTCTTCCTTCCCTCGTTCCTTCCTTCCTATTTGTATTATTATTTTTTTATTTGTAACATCTCTACAAAATTAATTCTTAACTACTTCTGCTGACTTGGCCTATGATACTTCTGGACACACTGCTTTTTTTGTGTCTGAGTATGCCTTCTGAGTATATTTTGTCTTAATATAACTTAGATTCTGTAGTTAAAGTGAATTTTCTCTTTAATCTGTTTCTGATAGTGATGCATCATTAGTATAACAACACAGAGATGGTATACTAGTGTAAGCCATTATCTAATATGATGGAGTGCTGACAGTTTTTTGAAACACTGGAGGGAATCCATTTCTGAGTAGTTCTGAGTTAATTATTGACAGAGAGAGTGGGGGCTTGCAAGGACAAAAAGACAACAGTGAAACTTTTTCTACTTAATTCTCAAGGACTAATATCTTTTGTCAATCAGTTCAGAAGTAAAAAGTCAAACAAATTTTACAATAAAAATTTAGCTTGGAAACTAAAGAGTAAAACAGCCTTGACATTGAGAGTGACCTATATTGTGTTTAAACTTCTTTACTTCCTAGGAGAGTGAACTTCCTGACAAACAGTCAGACCTTAAGCACACAATGATCTTATCTTTCAAATTATAATTTTTTTTACTAATGTTATCATTGATTTGACATGTTCTTGGTGACAATGCCTAATTTATTTTGAAACTCAAATGACATTAATGGAAAACTTAAGAGTTTGATATTTACCAAAATGGATCGTAGGTTAAAATAAAGTTGAGATAGGCTCATTTGAACATACATTGGAACTTTAATTATAGAATGATTATCAAAACTGGAATGCAGTAATATCTGTCTCACCTACTTACTGAGAAAGATGCACATATTCTGTGCAATTGATTAGTTTATGACATTGAATGTATATGAATGGAAAAGAGAGGTGAAGAAGTATTGAGATGCTGTCCAAAATTCTCAATATATCATTGTGTTTTCTTATATTCATATTTTCAAAAGTGTGTGGTTAATTTTTTCTCATCTCTTTTTGTTTTTTTTCATTTACAAATGACAGTATATAATAATTTTGTAATTTGTCTTTTAAAATTCCAGAATGATACTTCATTGATTTGGTATGCTTTCAATCACATTCATGGAATATTAACTTATCAACTGAAATGGACACATTGACTCATATTTTCAAATGAAGGATATTTTACATGTATAAGTGTTTTATTCTGAGGCATTGTACCTCAAGCTTAAAACAACTACCTGGGTTCACATTGTTGAAGAACAGGCATAGCCATATACAACGCAACTCCGTTTTAACACCTATAATTATTTATTCCTTTCAACAAGCTGAGTGGCAACTGTGAACAATCAAAAGAGAAGAAAGGGTGGAAGTTTCTTTCTCCCTGCCTAGGCCACCATCTGCTCCCAGCTGGTACATCTAGTGGTGACATGAGCCTTTAGCAGGACAAAGTCTCTCCATCTACACAAAGGATTGGTGCTGCCTTATCATTAATGTGTTACAGTTCCCAAACCAGTCCAGTGCACTAGAAGAGATTCAGAGAGTTAAATCATTTTTTTCTGTTCTGACCTTTTTTTTTTTAATTGAAGTGTAGTTAATTTACAATGTTGTGTTAGCTTCAAGTGTACAGTAAAGTGATTCAGTCATATATAACTGTATCTGAAAAAGAATATATATATATATAAAACACATTATTTTAAGATATTGAATATACTTCCCTGTGCTATACAGTAGGTCCTTGATGTTTATCTATTTTATACATAGTACTGTGTATATGTTAATCCCAAAGTCCTAATTCATCTCCCCCCTCCTCCCTCCTTTCCCCTCTGGTAACCATAAGTTTATTTTCTATGTCTGTGAGTTTATTTCTGTTTTGCAAATAAGTTCATTTATATCATTATTTTAGATTCTATGTATAAGTGATATCATATGATCCTATATATTATCATGAAGCCTGAGTGTCTTGAGTGAACTTTACTCTTGGATTCACTGTTGACAAAATTACATACAATCGTATATGTTTAATAAGCTGTTAACTACTTTTTACTATTTTTTATCAATACTTTTCTGGTCTTTTTAGAACTTTCCAAAACATTTACAACTCTAGAGTGCAGAAAGTGCTTACCTCTTGGGCCACTTGCTTATATTGGCGCCAACAGTTCTTACAATTGGCTCTTTGCATCTATCTAGGAGGCTGTTTATCTTTTCGGCTTTACCATCTTCACACCAAGGCCTCCTCCAGTTTCACTGGGGTAGGAAGAAAGAGGCGACTGGAAGGTCTTGTACAAAGGTTAATTCATGTTGTGGCCCTGAATTGAAATACATCACTTCTACCAAAGTCCTTGAGCTGAACTAGGTGGAGATCCCTGCCTGAAAGTAACAGGGTTGAGAAATTCAGTGTTCCCTGAATGGAAGGAAAGGAAAGTAGATATTGAAGAACACTACTAATGTCTGTCACATCAAAATGATATTTGCAATCATGACTTCCTGAAAGAAATTTCAATACTTTAAAACACAGAGCTATTTGCATTAAAAAAATATATATGATTACAAGGAAAACCCTTTTAAAATTACATTTGGGTCTGGTAGGCAAACAAAAAATGTAATGCTATTATTTATACACTGATCTTATCTAAGTTTGAGAATTTTAAGCACAGAACATCAAATATATTTAGCCATATTGATGAGCATAAAAATAATTTAAGCATATTATTTCAAATGGATTTAATTTTGATATATTTAGTTATTCTTTAAAAAAGTATGATTATTTGAATCCATGTTTTAAAAAGTCATAATAATACAGGTCCCTTAGTTATAAACTGAAGTCATGTAATACATATATCTATGATTAATGGTGACTGTTTGATTGAAATTCTTATTAGTTTCTATGAACATTGAGAAATAGCACAAATAGGTAAAAAGAATTATAGTGCACAGTCAAATAATGCTTTGAATTATGACCATATTAAGGTTTTTTCTAAAAAACCTTTAATATCCAATTTACTTATTTCAAATGATTTCAGAACTCAGTTGTGCAGAACTTTCCCTGTATAACTCCAGATTTATATTCCCCTATCTCTGTTAATTGACTGTTTATAGAACTTAAATTCTCAGAAAATAAACTAATAAATTAATCCTGTCATATCAGTTTTTCTCTCTATGTGAATATAATTTGTCAATAAAATAAATGTACTTTATGTATGTGTTTTAAAAACTACTGAAATTAATTTCAACATGAGCTTCACAAACTCTATAATAAAGATCGACAAACTAAAGATTAAAAATGATTTCTATAACAGCTTTGAACTTTCTCGAATACCTTACTCATAATGGTTTTATGTGTTCTGCATCTTCCATTGCTCATTTCTCATATGGCCATTGTGAAAAGTTAAAGGGTTACTGCTTGGATTTTTTTTTTTTTTCTATAAACAGCTAACTATGTTGCTGTTTATGTATAGGAAGCTTTATGTTGTGGATAATTTGTCTCTGATTTTAACGTGTCACTATCAGTAATTCTTATGTGATTCTAATTAGTTTTGTCAATTTCATAACCTTTCATATGAACTACAATTAACCATAGAGATTAGAAAATATGAATAAATATGTTTGAGTATGGATATTAACTGTAATAACAAAAATAACCTAGTACAAAGTTGGGAGTAAAATAAACAAAAGATTTCTGGTGTTTATTGAATTATCAGTGAAACTAATATTTACTTATTTCATTCACCAGGTAAGCCATGTATAGTAAATTTCTGAATATTCATATATTTAAAGGAAAATTAAAAGACAATAAAACAAAGGACAATTTCTAAAATTTTGCTGATATGCTCAACTGAGGATAAAAAATTGAGCTACATTTTTAGTATATTTTTGATTTACTTATCATCAGTATGTCACAAGATGATTTAATCTATTGATTTAGTTTAAAAAGATACTCCATATATTTGGTATGAGAAAACAAGGATTCTCTTTGGAGAAGAAATTTCAGGATGATAAAGAGAATATAGTCAACTAAAGCCCAAGACATAAAGAAACAAGTTAGCACAGGATGACCCCCAATGATATGGATTTTGGGATTAACAAAAATAATTTATTTTTAGAATTTCTTGAGAAAATAACTCTTGATGAAATCTATTTGAAAGCATGGATGACTTTTTCACACATAAACCTACAACAAATATGTTTGATAAAACACTGAAAGTTATCTCTTCGATACCAGGAACTAGGCCAGGACATTTAATAGCTATCATTTCTTTTCAACTTCAATTTGATTTCTGTTACTAATCACCCCAGCCAGTGAGGATAGGCAATACAATATATATTAATTATAAACTTTTAAAAAATATATATATTTACAAATAATTAAAAAAACAAAATCTATTAAGAAATGATATAATTTTATACTTAACAAAATTTCAAAAGTTAACTAGAAAAGTTTATTAGAATGAAGGCTTTGACAAGTAGATGGAGGATACAAAGACGTTGTCTAAAAAAAGTCATATTTTGGGGCTTCCCTGGTGGCGCAGTGGTTGAGAGTCCGCCTGCTGAGGTGGGGGACACGGGTTCGTCCCCTGTCCGGGAAGATCCCACATGCCGCGGAGCGGCTAGGCCCCTGAGCCATGGCCGCTGAGCTTGCGCGTCCGGAGCCTATGCTCTGCAAAAGGAGAGGCCACAGCAGTGAGAGGCCTGTGTACCACAAAAAAAAAAAGTCATATTTTTATGTGCAAGCAACAAAAATTAGCAAATGGAAGTTTTTAAATGTCATTAATGAAAACAGTCCAAAATATGAATTCCGAAAATGAGAGATATATCATATTTACAGGTTAAAATAGTCAATAGTATAAAGATACCATTTCTTCCCCAAATGATTTTACAAGTTCAAAAAATTCTAAAATAGTCAAGAAATTTAAAAAGAAAATCAAACATAACAAGTTGATTTTTAAATACATTTGAAAATGAAAAAGACCAAGAACAGACAATATATTATTGGGAAAAAAATGCATTTGAAGAATTTTCTCCACCAAATGACAAGACCTTCTATAAAGTTGTAGTATTTAAGATTATCAGGTACTGGTACAAGGCTAAAGAGAGTAAAGGAATAAAATGAACTCAGAAACAGACCCATGCATTTCTAGAGACTATATTTGAATGAGGCAGGGAAAGGGCAGACTTTCTAATACAAAATGCTAGGATATTTGGGGCAGTAAGTACATTTTAAAATTTGGATTCCTGCTTCATACCATATGTGAAATTCAATCCCAAAGAGAATCAATACCTATTTATAAAAGAAAATCTAAAAAATATTTTGAAAGTTAGGAAAGAGTGCTATCTCTATGATTTCAAGGTAAAAAATATAGTAAAACAAAATACAGAAAGTATTAATCACTAAGAAAATAATTAATATTTTGCCTTAGAATTAAAATTTTTATCAAATTAACATTAATGAAGTGACAGAAAATATTTTCCACTCTTAGACTCAACAAAGGACAAGTATCAAGTGTATATTAACCATTTGTATAAATAATAAGGAAGAAAGCAGATAAACCAAGAAAAACATCAGCAAAATACTTTCACACTTCAAAAGAGAAATACAAATGGACACTATGTTAAAAGTTACCCAATATTATTAAACATAAACTAAAAATTAGAACAATAAAGATATTCTCATAGATTTACTTTGGAATGATAGGAAAATAAAAATTGGATAATACTAAATATTGGTGATCAGGAGGAACATAAATAAATTTCGTACACTTTTAGGAGTGTTAATGTTACAAGTAATGTGGAAAATAAGTTGGCATTATCTAGAAAAGCTGAAATATCTCCCAGAACTTTGACTACTAAATATATACCTAGAGAAACTCACGTATACAGACACCAAAATCCATGCACAATAATATTTATGAAAACTTTACTTGTGAAAGCTCCAAATTGGAACCTAGAAGCTCATCAAATATCAACTATGAAATAAACTAATAGAGTGAGATACATTCTCTATTGATTTACTCTAGAGCAATGTTAAGGATCCCACAAACACTATAGTTTGATCTCACAAACACAGTGAGTGAAAGAAGCAAGCTAAGGAGAATATCTACCCTACTATTCCACTCATAGAAAACACAAAGACAAGCAATATAAAGCTATATTACTTAGGGATATAGACTTATGTAATAGAATGAAAAAGAAAAGCAAAGATGAACTTTTAAAAAAGTCAATGTAGTCTCTCTCTAGAGGGAAGTTAGAAGTGTAGACCATTAGCGACTTTGGGAGGCTTCTAGAATACAGGTACGGCTCTATTTCTAGATTTGACAGTAAACTGCTTATACTTATCTGTTAGTACACATATGGTTTATGCACTTTTGTAGTCTACATATTATTTCACAATAAAGAAGGAACAAAAAAACACAAGCCTCATAAGGTTGTTGTGATTATGAGAATTACATGTGCTGACACTCATGATAATTTCCTTAGTTTAGTGACTGCCACATTTTCAGAAACAAATTGAAACCACTACTTTGCCATTTTTATCAGTAACAGTATTGGTGGCCGTAGTTACTTACATTTTGAGAAACTGAGTTTTGTGCAAGCATTCAAACACACAGAAGATAAAATGCGATTCAGAATTTGTGGATTGTGTTTAATAAGTATATAGTTTCTCTACTGATCTATGCTTTAAACAATTATTATTATCTCCTACAGGCAAGGCATCTTCCTTAGTGAGGTAGGTACTAGCAGATAGCAGTGTCATATTCAGCCAGGATCCCTGTTTTTATGAAGCTTAGATTTCACTGGAAGAAATGTGATTTTAAACAAGTAAATCAACATTTAGAAAAGATAATATGATGATTACTCTGAGGTAAATAAAACTGAAATATGAGATTGAAAGCAACTGAAGTACTGCTGTAAATCAATGTACAAGGAACAACCTAACAGATACACGAAATGGTAATATTTAAACTGATTCTTAATATGACAGCTATTTTAACAGACTGACATAGAATTAGCTCCACCACATGTCAAAATATTTTATAAACTATGGTATTTAATACTGGTCCAAGGCTAGATAAAGGAATCAATGAAAAACTGTAAAGAACTTAGAAAAAATCACTTAATAAGTAAATGAGGTTGTTTGTAGATTGCAGTGGAAAAGAAACACTTTCCAATAAACTGTACTATGATATTTTGATAATAACTACGTAAAAATAATGTAGGGCTCCCATTTCATAAAATACATAAAATCTAATTTGCCTGCTTGAAAATTTGCTCTTCAAAGGCAAGTGTATTTCTTGTTTCTTCCAGCGATAGACTTCAAGTGCTCAAAACAGTACCAGGCTTAAGGTAAGCACTCAATAAATATTTGTTAAGTAAATGAGAGAAACTAAGAAATATCGCAAAATTTGAAATATGTATCCCTTTTTATGACAATTACATTTCTAAAAGTTTATGTTTCAGAAATAGATTTGCCTCAGAGGGATTCAATATATTTATAAAATAAATGTAATGCTAAAATTGTAAACACCATATTTGTTCATCACTGAGTAGAGCTTAGATAAATTCTGACAAATAAATATTATAAAATATTTTTTAACTATTAAAAGCCAGTTAAATCTATATGCACTTACCTGAAACATCATTTATGTTATTCTCTGTTAAGAGAAAACTGACATTGTATAGCATTATATTTCATAAAAACCTTTCTTAAAATCAAGCTTTTCGTTCTCTCATTCTCTCTAGTAATCACGTATTAATGCATATGAAAATATCTGAAAAAATACACCAAAATATTCATGATGATAACATGATTTTCAACATAGACTGGGGTTTCTAAATGTTTAAATTAATTACTTGGTTAACTAGAATACTTTGAAAAAACAAGGTGCTAGTTTCATACTTACAGCCCTAAAGACATTTTAAAGGTCAGCAGTATATGGATATTTTTTTTTTTTTTTCGGTACGCGGGCCTCTCACTGTTTGGCCTCTCCCGTTGCGGAGCACAGTCTCCGGACGCGCAGGCTCAGCGGCCATGGCTCACGGGCCCAGCCGCTCTGCGGCATGTGGGATCTTCCCAGACAGGGGCACGAACCCTTGTCCCCTGCATTGGCAGGCGGACTCTCAACCACTGTGCCACCAGGGAAGCCCATGGATATCTTTTTTTTTAGAAAAAAATAAATAAATTAAATAATAGAATTGAATTTCTTATTTGGGATTTAATATTCTTAAAACAATTTAAAACAAGCACAAAATTCTCATTAGACTATATACTTTAAAAAAAAATCTTGTTTTGGGCTTCCCTGGTGGCGCAGTGGTTGAGAGTCTGCCTGCCGATGCAGGGGACGTGGGTTTGTGCCCCGGTCCGGGAAGGTCCCACATGATGCGGAGCGGCTGGGCCCGTGAGCCATGGCCACTGAGCCTGTGCGTCCGGAGCCTGTGCTTCACAACGGGAGAGGCCACAACAGTGAGAGGCCCGCGTACTGAAAAAAAAAAAAAGTTTTAATTCCCTTTTCTCTTTGGTCAAATTAAACGTAAACAAAACCAAAAGACAGAATAGGAGAAAATATTTGCAAATGAAGCGACCAACAAGGGATTAATCTCCAAAATATACAAACAGCTCATGCAGCTCTATGTCAAGAAAACCAAAAGCCCAATCAAAAAATGGGCCAAAGGCCTATATAGACATTTCTCTAAAGAAGACATACAGATGGCCAAAAAGCATATGAAAAGATGCTCAACATCACTAATTATCAGAGAAATACAAATCAAATCTACAATGAGCTATCATCTCACACCAATCAGAATGGTCATCATCAAAAAGTCTACAAACAATAAATGCTGGAAATAGTGTGGATAAAAGGGAACCCTTCTGCACTGTTGGCACGAATGTAAATTGGTGCAGCCGCTATGGAGAACAGTATGGAAGTTCCTTATAAAACTGAAAATAGAGCTACCATATGATCCAGCAATCCCATTCCTGGGCATATAACTGGAGAAAATCACAGGCCAAAAAGATACATGCACCCCAATATTCATTGCAGCACTCTTTACAATAGCCAAGACATGGAAGCAACCTAAATATCCAACGACAGAGGAAAAAAGAAGATGTGGTACATATATACAATGGAATATTAACCATAAAAAAGAATGAAATAATGACATTTGCAGCAATATGAATGGACCTAAAGATTATCATATTAAGTGAAGTATGTCAAACAGAGAAAGACAAATATTATATGATATTGCTTATATGTGGAATCTAAAAAAAAGGTACAAATGAACTTATTTACAAAACAGAAATAGAGTCACAGATGTAGAAAACAATCAAGGTTACCGGAGGGAAGGAGGGGGAGGAATAAATTGGGAGATTGGGATTGACATATACACACTATTGTATATAAAATAAATAACTAATAAGGACCTACTGTATAGCACAGGGAACTCTACTCAATACTCTGTAATGACCTATATGGGAAAGGAATCTAAAAAAGGGTGGATATATGTATATGTACAACTGATTCATTTTGTTGTACAGCAGAAAATAACACAACATTGTAAATCAACTATACCCCAATGAAATTTTTTTAAAAGTACAAAATTCTCATTAGTATATATATTTTTAAAAAATCTTGTTTTAATTTTTCTCTATTTTCAAATTAAACATGATCTTTCAAATTAAGAAATAGCAGGACTTGAAACAAATATATTTATTTATATAAAAATTTCTGACAGCTTACTATTAGCTCTTTTATAGAGTTATTTTTGTATAAAATTACATTTCACTGTAGCACTAGTCATAAGATAGAATTTAGACATAGGAATTAATAAATAGGTTCTTAGTATAGATTTGGAGCTGAAGATATCTAATAGAAGTTGTACTGTTCAACAGAAGATTATTCACAATCCTGAACTAATTTTACTTTTAAAATATTTCCTTTGGGTCATTCTACATGACCCACTTGCATAAGAATAATTCTGCCTGATATTATAGGATTCCACATAGCACTAATTTGTCTTTGTTGGAGGTCTTTGGCATCCAAAATAAAATTAATTCTTAAATTTACTTCTCATAGCTTTCATACATTTTTCTCAAGTTTGTTGAGTGTCTTTTTTATTATTAACTTGAATTCTGTAGTGGGTAAGTTGCTCACCTCCACTTTGTTTAGTTCTTCTGGTGTTTTATCCTGCTCCTTCTTTTAGAAACTCTTTCTGTCACCTCATTTTGCCTAATTCTCTGTTCTTATTTATATATATTAGTTAGGTTGGTTATGTTTCCTGATCTTGGAGAAGTGACCTTATGTAGAAGACATTCTATGGAGCTCAGGATCACACTCCCTTTGGTCACCAGAGCTGAATGATCTAAGGGTGCTCCCTGTGTGGGCTCTTTTATTGTGGTGGGTCTGGACCCTGGTCTGATTAGCTGCCAGTCCTTGCCTCATGTGGAGGCTTCTCACCCTCTGGTGAGTGGAGCCAGGACCTGTAGCAGCTGCCTGTGGGGGCTGAGATGTTGTGGGGCTCGAGCCAGCCTGCTGGCTGGTAGTCAGGGTCCCATGGAGCTGGCTTGGCCCAGGAGTTCCAGAGATTGATGTCAAATGGCTGGTGGGTGGGCAAGCCCCAGGTACTAATAGGTTAGAGGGAGGTCTCCAAAGTAGTGCTTGCTAGTACCATTGTCCTTGTAGTACTAAGAGCTTCCCAAAATGACCGCCACCAGTGTCTATGTTCCTGGGGAGTACCAGTTGCCTTCTGCCTTTCCAGGAGGCTCTCCAAGATCAGCAAGTGGGTCTGTTCCAGGCTCCTTTCAAATTTCTGCCTCTGCGCTGGGCCCCAGAGCATATAATATTTTGTATGCGCACTTTAAGAGAGAAGTCTCTCTTTTATACAGCACTTTAGGTCTCCCATACACAAGCCCCAATAGCATTCAAAACCAGATATTCTGGGAGCTCAACTTCCCCATGCAGGACCATCAGTCTGAGGAGCCCAATGTGGGGTGCAGATTCCTTGCTTCTTGGGGACAACCTCTGAAATTGTGATTATTCTCCTATTTGTGTGTCACCTACCCAGAGGTTTGAGTCTTGACTATACCACGTCCGCCTCTCCTACCCATCTCGCTGTGGTTCCTTCTATACACCTTCAATTGTGAAAAATCTTTTCTGCTAGTCTTCAGGTCATTTTCATTGATTAAATCTCTGGAAATAGTTGTAATTTTGATGTGCCTATTGGAGGAGCTGTGCTCAGGATCTTCCTACTCCAACATCTTGACCACACCCTATATTGTATATTTTAAACAAGCTAATGAAAAAATTACAAATTATACAGTGATAATATATGATATTGGTAAATGAAATTACAAAATACAGTTACACTTTGAGTTGAGCCCTGAGGGTGGGGGTGGGGTGAGGAGGCAATGATTATCTTTTTTTTTAATGAAGGTTGTTAGCATTTAATAAAAACTGAGACACTAAAACATTTTCTTGTTTAATTTCCAATTGAAAATATGTTTCAATCATTTCATGTAGCTTTAATTCCTATTTTTAACATAAATTTTCTAAATCCCTGAGAGCACTCTCAGTAATACCTTGGAGCCATCTGTCAGGAGTGCAGATGATATAAAAGAGGTAAGATTAATGCAATGATTCACATAGCTATTGAGGCTAAGTCTTGCCAAATGGAAGACTTGAACAAAAACATGGAGCCCAGAAACAGCTATAGCAAGCAGGCAAACTGTTTTTCCATACATTCAAAATATCTCCTTAGTATGGATCCGGCATTTCACATACATAAAAGAATGCATTTGCCCTCTCCTAGTTTGTGTGATAAACAAACACAAGCAACAACCAGTTACCAGAGGCAAAAGCATGAGGAAATATTATTTGGATTAAATCTCCTGAACAATGCCCATTTATATTTTTTGTTCTTGAAAAGATATAACCTCACAAATATTATAGTTATTCAATATAAGTAGCCCTATACAGTCAATATGGCAGGGGGGTGAGATATTGATTTAAAAATATAATATACAACTTCCAAAGGATAAAAATAGAATTTTAAATGAAATAAAATTAAGAAAATAAAATCTTCATAAAGGTAGAAAGAATACATAAAAACATTAGTAAAAATCTTGAGAAAGACAAAGAATAAAATAACATGATAAAAATCTAAATATAACGATGAAATAAATTTAAATAAAAAAATTAACAAGTAAAATGATAGGAATTGACTGTCAAATTGATTTGGGAGTATGAAAAGAAACAGGAAAAGGCAGATAAAGTTTGGAGAACAGAAACCTTTTCTGATTATGCCTTCAATTCTTGTCTAGTTCTGATTTCTTAGTACTCTCTTGGCTACGCTAAAATTTTCTTAACTACTCTGTGCCCACTCCAGCATCTGAATATGTTTAAATAAACATATGCAATGATGAAGACTTGTATAACTTTAAATTGTTAATCACTAGACCCAGGTGGACCCTTTATGTCACTTGGACTTCATGATAAGGTCTTCTAATCCATTCGCTCACCTGTTTCATAGAGAAGTATCAAAAAAATGAGTTTCTTACAAGGTAGCTTTTTCTTGCTGTCTGAAGTAACAGTGTACCTAAATACCAAAAATATGTTCAAGGTCATGTAAATTGTTACATTTGCCATCAAGTTTGGTGTAGCAACATTCAGTTCCAGCTCTCTCTCCTCTCTTGTTCTCTGCACTGTAATCTCTAGCTACATCCCTCTCCTGAATAACAGCTCTACTCCTCACCTCATGGCATCTGCCTGGCTCTGCAGAGGTCCTCAACTCCCTGCACTGCATGCTGGAAACTCAGAGTAGTAAACTGATACAAGTAGGGCTCAGCTTCTTTGTTTTCCATATTTCAGGGGTCACTGTCTTTCATTCCCTCATGTCCAGTGTCTTGCAAACTGTTGTTGCATATGTTTTCTCTGCTTTGTGATTGCTTCCAGTGGGAGAGTAAATCAAACTTCTGTTACTCCATCTTGTCCAAAAATGTAAATGGAAGGTACATAGGTTTCTGAGCACAGAATTTTTCTGCCTATGAGAACAATATTGGTGAAATCACTACTGCATTATTTAGAAATGAAGGAAAACTCATAGTTCCATATGATAGACTATAATTCCTTATGAGGTAAAAACAAACACACAAACAAAATATTAATTCACTGGCCAGTCCTTCAAAGCTTTCTAATTTCTGGGAAGTTCCTAGGCAATAGATCAATATCAGAGGACAGGACCATTACAAGCACCTTCAGGCAATGTGAAATTTATCTTGTGCTAACTGTACTCTATATTTAAACAAAGTTTCCCAAATCATGAAGTTCATAATTCTTCCCTCTTTATATATGTGTCATTATATATGTCACACTTTATTATATTCCATCATTTTGTTGTTATTGTTGTTCATAATTTTATTTACTACAATTGATTGTAAGATTGCTCTTGGGTTGGATTCTGCCTTCTGTATCTATTTCCAAAGGTTTGAGGAATATTCAAAATATTCCTTTTACTGAATTACATATGATATGTAATTGAACTGAAGCCTGTAGGGATATGTTTTGAAGATTATAAGACAACACATGCTGCAAGGTATGTAGGATACCTTTGAAATTTTCTTATCTTGGAGTCAATCCCTTTGAACAATTCTGAAAGTATTCAATATTAGTGTTTTTTATTGATAGTTTGAGAGCAACTATTGTGTTTTTGTTGATGTTAATATAGTCTAATATTAAGTAATATGCATTAAATGTTAAGAAAAAATGCAAAATAACCAGAATCTTTAAGTAATAAGTAACCAAAACGGAAAATTATGTAAGTAGCTCTGTGTATGTATGCATGTGTGTGTGTGCATATACATGAACATATGCAATAAATCCTAAGAAAATCAGTTGTAGATGAATTTTAAATTAAATCCAGCTTTTTGATTGTACTATAAATATGTTAATGCCAAATATATTTTATATACAATGTACTTTACAAAGATAAGATTCTTTTTATACTGTGTAGAATGACAGCTTTGAATTTTACAGTATTCACTACTCTTAGAAATGTGGAAATTATCTTTAATGTATATTAAAAATTAGAACAAAGTGAATATTTTTAAAACAATGGTTAAGGCACAGAAGTGTGTTTTGAATAACTTAATTTTTCTTGTACTTAAAGGAGAATTCAAATAAATTGAGCCAACATATATGGGTATAAAATAGGATGCAGGTGATGATGTTACTGAAGTGATAAACAATTTGAAAGTTATTCAGAATGGTAAGACTATATAAACTGAAATCATGAAGTGGGTCTTATATTTGGCCATGAACACTGAATGAGCAATTTAGCATTTTGTGATTTTGTTTGTCTACCTTCCTTTCTTTTTTCCTTCCTTCCTTCTTCTCTTCTCTTTTTCTTTCTTTTCTTCCCTCCTACACTTTCTTTTGTTTTTTTTTTCTTTTCTTCCTTCCTTCCTCCCTCTCTCTCTCCCTCCCTCCCTTCCTTCCTTCCTTCTTTTTGAAATATTCTTTTAACATGCTGAGATGATATTTAGCCACTAGAATTTTATCTCTAGTGGAAACATAAAAAATATTAATTCTCTTTTGCAATCCCTTTACTGTTTCTGGACAATCATCAGTTTATAACCAAAATGTATACTATTTATTTTGAAGTAGGACAGAGTTGATTTCCAACCTGAAAGAAATGAATAAATATGCACTGTTTTAGAATTTTGCTCTAATGAAACTTTTGCTCATGGTTTAGCCTTTTCCTTTCTGATGAGCAGCTTTTCATGTGTCAGTGATTCTATATTTTCCTCATCATTTACAGCTATTTTCAGTTCTGAATTAATTTTTAATAATATTTTATTTTGTTCAGTATATTGAAAGGATTACCATACCTTAAGTGATTTTTAGCACTTTAGGTGCAATTTTTTTTCTAAAAAGCATCTTCTGAGGAGTTTTAATTTTTTTTAATTTTCTGGTAAGGTAAATAATACTTTGCAATCAGCTTAGCATAAAGTGCATTTACTGCTAAAATTATTGATGCATATCAACATTATACATAAAACACTATGAATTCCCCAAAGCAATATTCTGCATTCTAGAAATTAAAAAACAAAACAAAATAATGCATCTTTCTATTAAAGCAATACTCCTAACAGACACAAATATCTTCCTTCTACACTATGTAAATAAAATATATATCAGTATATGTTCTAATGCCTTAACACTGTTATTTTAACATGTGGAAATGTATTTTAACCAAGTAAATACTCAAGCTATTTTAGATATTTTTTATTAGAAGTAATGGTAATACTATCATCATTGTTATTTATTTTTAGTCATATTTATGTTCTGGTAAATAAAATATTTTAAAGATATTGGCATTAAGGTATTATGTCAAAAGCTAATTTATACCAAAATGGAGCTGTAATTCATATAATCTCTTTAATATCTTTTATCAGAACACAACATTACTGCCCCTTGCAATTCTTTATGATACTGTAGGTGTTAAAATAAGACTATGTATCTTAATCCTAATGAGTAATATTATTAAACATTTTTAGCATTATATTATTTTTCAAAAATATGTATTCATCAATATGCTCAGTGAAACACTTAATCTAAATGAATTCTATTGTAGTTGGTTTCTTAAAATATTATTACACTTATCTAAATCATTTCTGACAATTAGATAAAAAATGCATGCTAAGTTAGGTGTAAGTTTTTTGGATGATTAATATTTGAATTAATAGGATTACATATTTTAAAAGATTTCAAATGCATATGAGTGTGCACATGCAATAGTATATGAGCTAATATAATTGAATCAAATATGTTCACTTGGAACACTTGGAAAATAAGTAAACTTTAGCAGTTTTCAATTATGGCATGTTATACTATTTAGAGATTTTCAGGTACAAGGGAATGTTTCAAGATTTGCATCTTATAAATAGTGTAACCCTCACCTCATGAGTTGGCACTTTTTTTCTTTTTAAAATAAGATAATTAGGGCATGGAGGTTTTTCCCAAGGAAACTGTTTTCATTGGGTTTCATGTGTTATTTAATGCCAGTGTTTCTTTATTGATTTTTTTGTTTGGATGATTCTTCCATTGACGTAAGTGGGTTATTAAAGTCCCCTACTATTACTGTGTTTTTATCAATTTTCCCTTTTTGTTTATATTCACTTTATGTATTTAGGGGCTCCTATGTTGGGTGCCTATATACTTACAATTGTTATCTGTTCTTATTGGATTGACCCCTTTATCATTAGGTAATGTCCTTTTTTTTGTGTCTGGTCACCAACTCCTGTCTAAATTTTGCCACCCCAGCTTTCTTTACATTTCCATTTACATGGAACACCTTTTCTCATCTCCTAACTTTCAGCCTGTATGTGTCTTTAAACATGAATTTAGTCTGTTGTAGGCAGCATAGATATGGGTCTATGGATGTTGTTGTTCTATCCATTCTGCCATTCT